>NW_024582091.1:14614311-14680792 GCF_017639235.1 Corvus kubaryi
TCTTTTCTTTTCTTTTCTTTTCTTTTCTTTTCTTTTCTTTTCTTTTCCTGTATTATATTAAATCTGCAGTGTGTAGAAGAGAACCAAGAAGAGATATGAAGTATGTTGTTAATGTTTTGAAAATGATTGAGAAAAATAGGAGATGGAAAAGAGACCACACTAAGTGATACCTGCTAAAGCATGAAATAGAAACATTGAAGTAATTCGTCTGTATGCACATAAACTGTCTTCCAGATTAATAACCATGTTGCTCTGACTTGTAGCTGAAACAAAGCTGAATGATAAATAGAAATAGTAAGTGATATCTTTCCCTCTGAGAGGCCAGGGAGAAGAAACACTGCAGGATCAACCATTTTCTCCCAGTAACTGAAACAAGAAATGAAAAGAAAGCACCGAAGAGAATCAGTAAACAGTTTTACTAGTTAACACATTCCTATTTTTATCAGAAACTTGTAGTTCAATATAAACCTAAAAAAAATTCTTAGAAGTCAAGGAATGGTGCTTTGCTTAACTAGGTTTTTAACTTGCAGAAACTATAGGGAGTTTAACCTTGTATTTATGTATTTTCTGGTTTACTTCCGAGGATAAGGAGAGTGAATGAGTTTTGGTCCAGGCACCATTTTCAGAATAGTCAGAAAGGGATTCTGCTTTACAAATTCCTTTGAAATCCAGCACTAGAACTGGGAAACCAGATGCAATGTGAAATGTAACCACAATCTAGATAATACAGAGATATATGCATGGCATATGACACTATTTCAGAATTAAAATCAGAATAAAGTTATAGAAATTAGTTGAAATTTGAAATTAATTAATTACTAATATCTTAGAGCTCAGGACATAATAAAAAAGGAAGATACACAAAGTCTTGCTCAAATGCATTGTATTAGGTTATCCAAGTAAGGTAATGATAGGGATATGAGAGCTTCTGAGATGCCGTTGTGAAAAGACACATCAGGATTGTTTGGAGACAGACTGTTAAGCCCTCTTGAAGCTACATATTAGAACAATGGGTATGGATAAATGAAAGGCTATTGTAAGCAAAGAACAAATGAATAAATTACCAGGCCACTTTTTTGTTGTTAATTTGGTAGATTCGTTGTTAAACTGTATATCAGAATATTTAAAGAGAAGTCTCAATGTGAAGGCACAGCATTGCCCTGAAAGCAAAGCTTCTCTCTATACAGAGTACTGCAAGTGTAATGTAAGACAGTGAACCTCATCTGAGTCCTTTATTTTTGTGTACTAAGCTGAAAAGTATCCTGAAGTTGGCAAACTCTCCTTTAAAACAAAGTGTAGTACAAATACAGCTTTAAATGAATTGATACTGGTTTGAGTTGATTTCATTGTTATGTTTGCTATGGCTTTTTTGCTGTTGTTTACCTATTTCTTTATTTTAACTGTGTTGCATATTAATTTGACTTACTAATTTGACAAGAGTTAAAAATATCCAAGAAAGAAAAAGAATACCTCAAGGTAAGTCTCCTCTCAATAAACGCTTGGAAAAGAAAAGCTAGCTAGTTAAAAAGGAATTGTTTTCAGAGAGGGTATAGGGACCATTTGAAGGCACAAGGCTGAAACACACAATAGTGAAAATAAATTACAGTTTATTTTAGGAAGCCTGTCCTGTTCCTGTGCTCAGGCAGCTGGAGAGAAGATAACTATTTGAAGTCATGTACTTATCAAGCACTGCTGAACAGGGAAGGCAGTGGCCCCAGGTCCAGTGGGTGCATGTGGGAGCTGGGCAGTTCTGCTGTGGGACTGGGAAAGCACAAAGCTCGCAGTGCTCACGGTGGTGCAGGAGCCACAGGGAGGGTGCGGCTGCACTCGCACCAGAACACCCTCGTTCTCTCTGTGATAGTGCTTTTTCCAAACCACTGAACTTGTGGTTACCGTGGATGTAGCTATGTCAGCTAAATACTTTCCATATCCTGTTTAGAGTAATCCAAACAGCCTTATTGCTAATATTCAGTCTCAGGATCTGTTTATGAAGGTGGAAAAACTGCTGACACTGTATGATGTTGCAGATTTGATTGTGGATAGCTGAAAAAGGCCCTCCCAATTCAGGGAGCAAGCCAACCTTTTTTTGAGCATGGCAACAGTTTCTTTTGGTCCAGGGAGCGGTAGTTGATACACTGTATACAATGTTACACTTAACTTCAGAGTAAGGATTTTATGTTTCTGTTTGGCTCAGCATTGTGGAAATGACTGGTGACTCCAGGAGGTTGTAGTTCATATTCTAGTGGAAGGTGTCCCTGCCCATAGCAGGGTGGTTGGAGCTAGATGCACTTTAAGGTCCCTTCTAATTCAAAACATTCTATGATTTAAAAAAAACTTCTTAAATACTTGGTGTTGTTCAGATGTCAGATGGGAGAATGAAATGAAGATTATTTTTAAAATGTCTTTAACCAAATTGTTTGCAGTTCTTTGAGGAATGCATTGCTGCCAAAATTTAAGATTTAAGTTGTGCATAAAGATGGTAACTGTATGAGCTGAGATGAGATAAAGTTTAAGGTGGTAACACTCTGAACACATATCAAATGAGCACAAGGTAAATTCTTGGTGTTTTGGTTTAGGTTTTTTTTTTCAAATGTGTAATTGAATAGAAGGGAAATAGTGACCAGTTCTAGATTTAGATTGAAATATTGGATGTTCAAATACGTTGGTGAACAAAGGGAAGAAGGTGACAAAAAAAGTATTTGAAAGTGAATGTTGAAGGATAACCACAATTTCAAGGGAGCATTTTCCTGTTTTTCTGTATGTTGTATTATTCTGACTTAAATTACCATCTGTTTTTTAGTAAGACATGTTAGATGTTTTACATAATTTAGAATAAGAAGCGAGGCTATCTGAAACTTTCTTGGTTTTTGGACATAAAATGAATATTGATTAAGCTGTAATTTGTTACATAGATAACTCAGCAATCATTTGTTGTAAGAAAGGAAAATATATAGGGAAGCATTATTTTAGTTAATGGTTGACCTGAGTTGTAAGAAAGATGCAAATCATCATCTTTCATTTACTGAGTGACATAAGTTTAGATCTGTGAAATCTGAATATTTGATTTGGTCTCATGAAGAACAATATTTTAAAAGTAGAGACTCCAGTGTAAGATTCTGGTATTCATGAAGTGCAGAAGTACTTAACTCTAGAAAAGATGATGTCTATTATACTTTGCCAGAAACTAAGATAATCCTGAGCAGTATGCAGACAGCAGTGCTCAAGGGCTGAAAGAAGAGGAGTCAGTAGTGTTCTGATGGTGAGTTTGAACTCAAATCAAAATTTCAGTCCAGTATATCAAACTATTTTGTAGTTTACCTGTTAAATATTGAGAAGCTGTAATAAAATAGAATTGAGTAGAGGGGTTAAAATGTTACCCTAAACTCAGTTTTTAAGAGGCAATTGAAAGAGACATGTATTTGTCAATGAGAGTGAGAAGTCTTTGGTCACTTTCTTCTCCCCTCTGACAAACAGATAGACATAGATTTGAATTTTTTTTTTTTTTTTTAATTTCAGAAAAATTATGCTCTAAAGCATAGCATATTCATTTAGGGTTTGTTTATAATTATACATTTGTTTTCTTAAATAGTAACTAGAGCAGTTGAATCCTTAGAAGGCTTGTTGTACGTTCTTTATGAATTTTTAAGCTTGTTACTTGTTCCTCTTTATGAATTCATGTCTGGTGTAAGTCACACTTTGGAATACTGTACGACAGGAATAGTAGAAAGAACATTTTACATACCTGATGTACTTGCGTCAGACTGTGCTCAGTGATAGACTTAGGTTTCTTCCAGTCTTTTTTATTTGAAGAAAATGCAAAATAAGGAAAAATGTACTCAGTTTCTTTTTACTGACAGTTTGAGTTTTTGCATAGTAATAAATAATAATCTTGTTTTGTGGCTTCATAAGTAAGGAGGTTGCACATCCAGTTGGGTACTTGATCTAACCTCTGTAGTACAAGCCATAGATTTTCTCTCATTTAATTCTTGTTTGATATGAGAATCATTCTCAGGAAAACATCTTGTGTTGATTTAGAAGTTGCCACTACGGGTAATGCACAGATTATTATACAGATTTGATTGGATTTAATTTAATTTTGTCATGAAAGAAATTTGAACACCTAAAGCAGAGCTGTTTTTTTCTGTGGAAAAATATTATGTGCTGTGTCCACTTGTGAATATGACTAGGTAGAAAAGTGTACTGAGAAGTTATTAATCACAATATTAAATCTTGCTAAGTGCTGTAGACTGTTTCAGGATTCTAATGACATAGTGGCTAATTATAGTTAATAATACTGTTAGGTGGGGTTCTTTTGTTTTGTTTGTGTAGTATGGGGGAGATTCTTCTTTCATTTTTGTACTGAATAGCAGTTAGCCAAAATAACAAGCTCAAATGGTTCTTATTCTTCAGAAGACATTAGAGATTCCTGTTTGAAAAATTCTGAGTAAGAGGACTCTGTGGAAAGTCAATCTAGAAACAGAGTAATTAGCTGTAATTGGAAAATCTTTATCTGTGGTTATAGAAGAATGTATGCATTTCCTACATTTGAATTTTATCTGAAGAGTGTGGTGTGGGATTTGC
This sequence comes from Corvus kubaryi, assembly GCF_017639235.1. Taxonomy (NCBI): domain Eukaryota; kingdom Metazoa; phylum Chordata; class Aves; order Passeriformes; family Corvidae; genus Corvus; species Corvus kubaryi. The sequence goes on from NW_024582091.1 coordinate 14,618,893, forward strand.
AGTACTTATTTTGCTATTCATGTTGTTAAATGCTTCTGAAGGGAAGCAAAACATAATAAATTACCAAATGACAAGGCTTCTGTTTTCCATGTATTCAAATCTGTGTTTGTATTGAGTCTATTTAAATACAAATGTTTTTCTGGAGATGCTGGCTTAATATGTGGGCACTATACACAGCTTAAAAAGCAATAGCACTGCAGTGGAATTAGAATTTTTTGTCATCTACTTTTTAATTGTCTACTAGTTCTTTTACTGTGCACCCCATAGCCACCCTTGAAATGCTAAACAGTTTTTAAAACGCCTTGGAATATTGCATTTCAAAGCAGAGACCCTGAGGAATTCAAAGGAGCAAGCTTGTGATCTCAGATTCTTACAGTACTTGGAACAAATCTTGAGATTTCTTGAAGCGACTTGATGTATGCAGATTTGTACTCCACAATCAGCCACTGGACCTGTACCAGTATTTCAGTATTGCAGATTGGTGTGAAGCACACAAATAGAGCAATTATCTGAGGCTTGAAAAATTGATAGTGGAATAGTAGCAAATCAAACCTGAAGAGGAGTTTTGGGGTAAAACAGATAAGGGAGAGATTATGAATCAAGTCTTATAACCTTGTGATTAAATGAAAACAGAATCTAGATAAAGCTGCTTTTATTAAATTGATTTGATAAAGCTACTGTTCTTCTCCACGTTAATTTGGCTTCAGTGAAAAACATTTAGAGCCTCTTAAACAAGTGAATAGTTTGTGTTGATGTGAGACAGAAGGTGCTTAGGTACAAAAGTTATGAAGAATGAGCACTTGCTGTGGAAACACAGCTGAAACCATATTGTTTTAACGTGAGTTGGAGGAAAACCTGTACCAGCTCATCTGTGAAGGGAATTGAAAGCTGCTCTGGGAACACACTGCGCACAACCCCAGCAAAAGAAGATCCACAGCCCCAGACATCTTCCTTGTCAGTTGTGCAAAGACTCCACAGCCATCCAGGTGTACCCGGAATTGTGTGGTGTCTGTATTTTAATCCCCACTAGAAGGTGAAGTAGAAGTTAGTAAGTTTCAGGACCTACTTCTTCAATCACTTATGATTTAAATATAATTATATTAAATGATTTGAAAGTGTATAGTACATCTTAGGTGGTTTCTTCCTCATTCATAATAAGCTTTCTGGTGGGGCAGAAAGCATATTTACTTTTCAACATCCATTTAAAAAGTCCTGGCCACCTGACAGGTCAGTGATTGCCTATGTCAGACTCATGAGAATGGTTTAACCTTCAATCTGAGATGATTGGCTCATCTCATCTGGTATACAAAAAGGGGGGAAAAAAGAGCAAGGGATAGTGCTCTCCATATGTTTGTTTCAAAAGAGAAACAAAGAACATTCCAAGGAAAGTTGGCCTTCATGCCAAATGGTGATTGTGTAATGACAAGATAAATGTTCTATTCTGTGGGCTGTTTGATGGTGTAGCAGAAAACGCTATTTTTCAACTTTTTTTTTGATCTATCAGATTTTATTATTTATCTTGTTTTTTTAAAGTAGTAAACCAAGAAAGAATAAGGGTGTGATACTTATAAGGAAATAGACACTACCAAGCTTTACACTGTATTGAAATGCCAGTGGTAAAATCAAATGTTGTTAAATGTGCATTTTTATTATAGATGAAGAGAACAGGAAAGTGTTGATAAGAACACATGATAGAAACATGAAAAGATTAAAAACTACATTTTGGAATGTCTTCAGACTAAACAAAAAGAAAACCATAGTAAACAAGTTTATTTTTATGTATAAGAACTAATAAATGGTCATTCGTGTAATTTTAATGATTGTAGAATAAAAGTAGTCCAAGGTTTATAAAACAATTACATAACATTTACATAATATTCTTTCTGGGTGCCTCACTTAATATGGCTACTCATGATTTGTTTAAAACTGAGATTTCATTTTGGGGAAAAGTATGCAAGAAATTCTTTGCATAAATTCTTTTTGCATAAAACTTTTTTTTTTTAAGATAGAAAAATGAGACCATAACCATAGAGTAGTAAGAAAATAGAGTATGCTTTTTCTTCTCTGTACAAAACTTCATAATGATTAAATTTGCACAGCCACTGTGCAGTAGACTTGCCTAAAAGCATAATTATTCAGTCAAAGATGTTAATATGTTTTGTTTTTAAAAGTAAGAGATTGTTCTGATTAGTTTCTAAGTCTGAGAGGAAGCTACCTATGCTCTGCCTGGGCTTGTTTAACCTTTGATAATCCTTTATCAGACCAGTCTCAGCTTTCAGGTCTTTCAAGCACTTGAGGAAGACAGAGCCCTGTCTTCCACTCAGCCATAAGTGGTTGCATTTATGTTTTAGCTGGATGGAAAAGATTCTGATGGTTTCTTCACTTGGAAAGAATTATTTACTGTGTGTCAAGTTCTTTCTCCATCCATTGTGCCTGGAAAAATTTGAGTTGTTCTGCTTTTATGGGTTGGTTCTTTCTTTTTAGTGTTAATACTTTATTTCACTTTTGGAGATCAGACTCTGGTGGTTGTGCAACTGTCTTTTTGAGAAATCTGTTGGCATTTTACAGCTTTTTCAGAACAAACCTGATCTCTTTTTGGGATTTAATCCAAAAATGGTTATTATAAAATGAAACATGAAATGTTTGGGTTTTTTTTTAAATTAAAAGTGGTATCTAAGTGCTTTACACCAGTGGGATATTGTGAAATCTATCAATCTGACACTCAGAACATGGTTTTTAAATAGTGGTTTGCATTTCTGTTCTGTCTTGGAGACAGTCTGTCATTATTAGTCTGCCATCAGAATCAACAGTGCAGAAAGCTTGTAATTTTTGGCCTTTTTATTCACTCCTTCCATCCAGCTCTTTCTTTCATTTTGTCTGTCACATGTTTTTCTTTGTTCTTGCAACTTTCCTTATCATACCTGGAAGACAGTCTGATGGATTCAGCTTCTTTGTACCTGTCCCATGGTTTGTTTGGATTGTTCAGTCGTGCTTCAGCCTCCACTTCTGCACACAATTTTCTTCCCATTTCCCTTTAATTTGAGACAGAAGAGAACAGCATCTGCTGAATGTGAAGTCTCTTCTGAAGCCAAGTACAAAAGAGATCTCAAAAGGTCTCCCCCAATAATACCCCCATTAAAAGGGGCACCAAATCTGCTTTTTTCACAGATGTGGTATAATAGAATACCGTAGGATTTCTCGCTGAGTTGTATTTTCTTGGGGCTGAAAATAGCCTTAAAAACTCATTCCTTTTAAAAGGTTATTGAATCTCTGTTATAAAAAAAAAAAAAAAAGTAGTCCATGACCTATAAAAGTACAGGGTGATGTTTCTGGAACTAGAATATTTTAATTACTTGGTGTAGACTACCACGTGATGAAAATATATGGAGCAAATTGCAAAAGCCTATGATTACAGAACTGTAATGATTACTGGTAAACATGTCCTTTTGTTGTGCCTGGATGACAATAATATAAAAAAAAAAAGTAGAGTTGCATCTCTGCATTAGAGTAGCAAGTCTTGTAAAAGGTAGTGTTGATACACAGAAGTCCTCTTGAATAGTGTGTAACTGCTGTATGTATCCTTCAGTCTTATCTTTGCTTGGAAGTGTTTCAGAAAGATTGGCATCTGTTTGCAGAAAGGCTGGTTTGTTGAAAGGTGGGGATTTCTGGTGATGGGCCCAGAGGAAGTAAAAAAGAAAACGAAAAATCCCTTTGTTGCATTGTTTAGAACAAGCATTGCTTTTTGGGAGAGACAATGCATTAATTTTCTAGGGATTTTTGTTTGGCTTGTGATGTGATTTTTTATTATTTGTTTGGGTTTTTTAGTAGGACTTGATGTTGGACATGCGTTAAATATTTGTTAATATTTGTTTGCAGTTTGTTAGATTTGTTTAGGGTTTGTTGTAACCTGATTTCAGATTTTTTTTTAGTGTCTTTGAGGAAAATGTAGTGCTTTTTATACATATTTTAACAATATGTCTTGGGAACAATGGTTTCAGGGCTTTTTTTCTTTTATATTTTGAATAGGTAATGTCGGTACATGAATTGCAAGCTAGTCTCTAGTGGGGACACCGTGGGAGGATGAACACAGAGGAGCTGGAGCTGCTGACTGATTCCAAGTACAGAAACTATGTAGCAGCTGTTGACAAAGCACTGAAGAACTTCGAATATTCCAGTGAATGGGCTGATTTAATATCAGCACTTGGGAAGCTAAACAAGGTATGCCTGTCAGGTGCTCTTGAAAAACATTCAGGAATTGCAAAAGGTACTGGTGTAACAGTACAGAAGTGCAAGGTTCCAGCCATCCAATAGTCTTGCAAATATTTCAGCAGTCTGAGCCAAATGTTGGGTGTGTGCAAGGAGCAAACAAATCAAACACCTTTCTAAGACCTAGAGTTGAACCCTTTGTAATTGTAAGTAAAGGGAGAAGTTATTTACATTTCTAGTAGAAATAAATGCATAATCTCTTTTATTAGTCACATTTATTTCTAGTATCATTCAATGTTATGGAAATAGTGTGAAAAATAGTAACTCATGTAGGTATCAGCAGTAGTTTTATGAAGCATAAGTTCTAAAATGAGGCTCAAATCAATGGACCAAAGAATGTTATCATTCTGATTCATTCTAACAGTTAAGTTTAATGGGCAATATCGTTGTAATCTTTTATAGCAGTTTGCAAATGAATATAGATCCTGATATCCATGTTTTAGTCAGTTGCATGTGTTTCTAGGGAGCCCCACTCAGGAAAATGACGCCACAGTTGGAAGTGGCATATTTATTTTGTATTAACTCTCATTTCTTTCCTTTTTTTTTCTTATTTTGATTGTAGCAGTTCTTGCTACATGTTTGTGCAATGTGAAGGCTGTGGTTTTCCAGTCCTGAAGTGATTACATAATTTCAGACAGTGGTAAAGTTTTGTATATGATCTCACTCTATGACATTCTCTTAAAGCTATCCCAGACTCATGGACCCACAGTTGAATAGTCCTCTTTAAGCTAGTGATAATGGATTTTATCAAATAGAAGTAGCAATTTTTGTCCTCAAAAAGAGGAGTAAATGACAAATGGACAAGCTATAGGCAAGAAGCCCATTGCAAGTGAAGTTTTAAATGCCTTGGCAATTTCACCTATCAGAAGTGTACAGGTGAAAAGCATGGCAAAGAAAAAGCTCCACCGTACATTTTAATGGGTTTGGGTTTTTTTCTTGTAACCTACGTTTGTGTGGTGACTTACTGAACATGTTCAGGAACTCCTTTATAAAATGTGCATTTGATGTTTAACTTCTTTTGTGCTGTTTTTCTTAATGTGCTGATTTACCAGGTGCTACAGAACAACGCCAAGTACCAGGTAGTACCCAAAAAGCTGACGATAGGCAAGCGCTTGGCACAATGTCTTCATCCGGCTCTGCCGGGAGGGGTTCATCGGAAGGCACTTGAAACATATGAAATAATTTTCAAAATCATTGGACCCAAGCGCTTGGCCAAAGATCTTTTCCTCTACAGGTACAGTATTTTAAACAATTCCATTCCAAATGCGTAGTTGAGATCCTTTTGTTTTCCTGTATTTTATATTAGCAGTATTATTTTGTTACATAGCAAGAATCAATTAACCAATTTTTTTCCCTCATGTTATTGCTGCTTGTCTAGTACTTTTCTTCTGAATATTGTATAATGGAAGATAAACAGATCACCTAAATTTTTGTTAGGAACTGACTTCAGTGCAGGAAAACCTGGAATTTATTATTTTTTCATTGAAATAAACAAAGTTTTCTGCCTGTATGTTTAGTAATTGAAATGTTAACATTTCATTGTATTCACATTACATTTTTCTATTTTAAGTGGTGTTGGAAAAGAATTTGAGTATAGTTTGTTACAAGAAACTTTATCATCAATTTAACAGAAAGATTTGTCTGTTTTGTTAGAATGGGGGGCAAGTGCACACTTTTTCTCAGTCTCTGGAACTGATGATAATGAAAATGAAAGATAACCTTGGAAAGTTAAGTTTAGTCAGCATATACTGGTTCCTAAACCTCCTTGTGGTTTTTGGTTGGGTGGGATGAGCAAGACATTAAGTTATTATTATTTAATGCATAGAGGGGAGTATGCACACTGTCACACATAGTTCTTAATCTTTACCTATCCCTAGAGATTAAAATTTCTACAGTTAGAGAAATAGTGGGATAAAATAGAATTCTGTTTAGGTAGAAAAAGTGTGCATTAATGGTTGGAAGTAAATTGTATGCCTTTCCATCAAACTCTTCTGTCTTGCATTGTCATGATGTTTATATGTAGTTACATTGAGGGGGGAGTGTTTAAGTTCTGTGTTTCCACGTTTTAAAAGATACTGTGAACTCCTAGATCACGTTTTTTGCTTGTACAGTGATTCAGTAGCTGCAAGATATCATTAACAGTAAGTTCTAGGGTAGTGGAAAATGCTACTTTGTATAATCTAACTAAAAGCTATTGTTACTGCTGCTTGGGCAAAGGCAGACATTCACATTAAGGCATTATCAAAGATTCCAGTATTTGTCATGAAAACAGAATGCCAGTGTCTGAACATCAAATCTTGAAGTATGAGCAATAGCCTTACAAAGAAAGACTGTGGGTTAGTGGGCTGCTTATTGAACAAAAAAACATTTTCTGTAGAAAAAAGAAGCCAATTGACAATGGTAAAGGGCTAGTTCTGCTAGACAGATAAAGGCAAAAGTATTTTTTACCAAAAGTTTTGTATTTTGGAAAGAGTTTTGTAGGGATTTTTCTCTAACCTGGACAACAGCCTGTCTACATAGATTTTTTTTTTTTTTTTTTTTTTTTTAAATAGTAGATTTCTAGGTGTATACTTTAAGAGCCTGTTCTTAAAATTACGGTTTTTTACTGTTCTTTGATTTCTTCTTCATATGTCAGGGTCTTCTAACCTGAATCCTCAATGATTTTGAAAATTGAAGTTGTGTTCAAATGCCTTTGATTATTGGCACAGTTTGCAATAATTTATGATATTTAGTAGCAATAGCAAAAATTATTTTAGTATCTATGTAGCTTCTCCTTAGGAGATCACTTTTATAACTTCCATGAACTTACATTCAAGTAAATTCAGAACATACTTCCAGTGTTTTCACTTCTTTACATGCTGTGTTATGAACAGCATTACAAATAGGGTTTATTGTTGGTTTTAGAATCTGTTTTCAGACTGAATTTCTGAAGTAAATATATACTTTGATGCCACTTAAGTATGCCAGTATAAATGTTTAAATGTCTTAAATTTTACCTCAAGGTTACTTGCTGAAGTAAAACATCATGATTTTCCTTTCAGAAAATTGTTTCTATAAATTTCCTCTTATTGTTCTTATCCAGTCTTGTGGGGTTTTTTAATAAGTGCAAAAAAAAATGTATTTTTAAGTACAATTTTCATTGTAATGTAGTTCAGTGTGGGCAAAATTAACATTTTGTTATGCAGAGATGCTTCTGGTTTATCATATTTGTTTTATTGGTGAAAGACAGTAATCTCTGGGCCTTTAGTTCTTGTTATCACAATACTAATAAAGCTTATAATATCAGCCTTGTCACACTAACCTGTCCATCCAAAGGCAGGAATATTGTGTGGTGGTCTATGCCTATGCAAAATTTCAAGATAAAAATCTGCTGCTTATAATAACTATACTGGACGTGCCTGTAGCAGTCTTTAGAGAGAAATAAGATTGTCACATGAGAAGCTTCCTTAAAAAGATAAAATTTACTTTTCACAGTTCTGGACTATTTCCACTCCTTGCCAATGCTGCTATGTCTGTCAAGCCAACATTATTGAGTCTGTATGAGATTTATTACCTCCCTTTGGGGAAAACATTGAAACCAGGACTGCAAGGACTGTTGACTGGGATTCTGCCTGGGTTAGAGGAAGGATCAGAGTATTATGAAAGGTAAGGATACTTCTGTTAATAAGGTGATATGCTTGATCTGGTGGGGGGTTTTTTTGCTGTAATTTTTCACAATATACTTGTATGTGGATCTTATTGTTTTTAAGGTGGTTGCTTTTTAATTTGATGCTGTCACATTAATTGCAACAGAATGGTATGGTAGAAGGTTCTTAGCATTAATTAAAACAAGTTAACTGTTAGCTGTTCCTCTTATGGAAAGGGAATTGACATTAAGCAGACTTAGTGTTATATGCCAGTTTCTTCTTCCAGGTAGCAAGCAATAGTACAAGAGAAAATGGTTTCAGGTTGTTCCAGGGGAGGTTTAGGTTGGATATTAGGAAAAATTGCTTCACCTAAAAGGTTGTCAAGCATTGGAACAGGCTGCCAGGGGAAGTAATGGAGTGACCATTCCTGGAGGTATTTAAAAGCTGTGTAGATGTGGCAATTTGGGACATGGTTTATTGGTGGATTTTGCAGTGCTGGGTTAATGGTTGGACTCAATGATCTTGAAAGTTTTTTACAACTTAATTCTATGATTCTTGATATGAATTCACGTATATAACTTCAGCATCTGGGGTGCTGAGATAGCATCTTAACATATTAAAGGATGAAGTTACACTCCAACACTTGGAATTCTTGGAATTGTTCGCATGCTTACATATTCTTGATATTTCCAACTTCAGAAACTTGAATTTTCACAACTTGTCTGTGAAGAGCAATTCAACACTGTCTTTTTCTATTTCTGTGTAGGCAGACACACACAGTGTAGTTGGCATCCCTACAATAGCGAACAAGGTCTATCCAGCTTGCCTTCTGGGGCCTGCTATAGGGTGTAGAGGTGCTGCCACATGAGTTGGAAGAAATGAGGACAGGGGAAGTTATTGCTTGTGCTCAAAAGAATTGGGGTATTTTTATGCCCTGTTATTACCAGAAGGACTCAGTGCAAGGAATGAGAGGGCAAAAGCCATCTGCTTGATTCTTTTCTTTGGAAGCTATGCTTTCCTGCTGTCTGAAACCTCTGTCTGTAGCAACACTTGGCTTTAAGTAGCAGATGAAGGAGTTATTTGGCTCTTTGAACATAAGGAGTGCATAAGGAATACATAAAGAGAAGCTGTGGGCAGGCCAAAAGCATTTTGCCAGCCAGATTGGCCCACAGGCTTGCTAGCTGGATTGCTCTGTTCAGGCTGCATTATAAGGTTCAGTGTATGATTGGGCCTCTCCTGGCCTCTCAAAAGGAAGTTTTGACCTTCCTGTAACAATTAATTTTAATACGTACTAAAATTGGGGGCAGGGGCAAGAGCTGTGATACAGGCCCTGATTCAGCTGACTCGGTTTTACTGCAGGACAAACACGCTGCTGGAGAAAGTCGCTTCAGCTGTGGATCAGTCAGCGTTCTACAGTGCTCTCTGGGGGAGCCTTCTCACCAGCCCTGCAGTTCGTCTGCCTGGCATCACTTACGTCCTCTCCCATTTGAACAGGAAGCTGTCCATGGAGGATCAGCTCTACATAATTGGCAGTGACATTGAATTAATGGTAATGTTTTAGTAGAACAATGAACTTATAATAAGTAAGTAACAGCATTGAAGTTACTTATTATGTAATGTATTTTGAGGGGATTTAGATGTATTCTCTATCTTTGAACTTAACCGTTGAAGAGATAAAAGTGCATGTTTATTATAGCTCCAGTTAAACTGATGTTTCTGTGCATGATAGGAATATTTCAAAGCTGAATTAATGTATCAGAACTGCTTAGGTTTCCATTTCCAACTTTCCATTCATTACATGCTTCATCTAAAAGTGATGGAGTTTTGTTACAATTTTTGGTTTGGGTTTTTTTTTTAAGATTTAGAGAATTTGTCTTTTAAACTTAAGACGTTCATTGGTAATATAGAAAAGCAAAAGCTTAATGTTTGTATAGTTTAGGGAATCTGTTGATTCTATGTTTCCTCAGTGGTGAAAGTTTTTATTTTCCTGTTTTATCTTGTTTCATTATTCAAAATTAAAAAAAACTTTCATTTAGTACTTATCACTATTTATAAAGAATTGTTCTTACTTTTGAGTGCTTTTTTATATCTGCCTTCTTAAAATAATAAATAACTATTTTGGGGGGGGGGAATCTGCCATTACTTCAGGTGGAAGCAGTAAGCACATCAGTGCAAGATACCAGTGTTTTAGTACAGAGGAGCACATTGGACCTTATCCTTTTTTGTTTTCCTTTCCACATGAGCCAGGTAGGTTATTAACATGAGAGATGAATCGACCAGTTCCTAAATGTACTCCACTTCTTTAGCCAGTAGCAGTATTTGGTTAGTTTTTGTTAATGATTTTCTCCAAATTCCAACAAGAGTCACATGGAAGAGTTTTCTCTGATAGGTTTGGCTATTCTTATGTCATGATCTCTGCTCTTCTGCTTTTTAACTTGATGTGTTAACTTTGAAGTTAACTTTAACTTCTGTGTAGGTAAGCTCAAATTATGATGTTTAGTCTATGCAGAAGCTTTTAATTTGATCCAATTTGATGAGAAAGCAAATTACCTGTTCATTTACAATTTTCCAATTCCCAGTGTTCAAAATCAGCAAAAGTTAATCCTCTTAGCACAACAGATTCAGAACACTAGAGAATTGAAAATGGTTTTTGATTTGCTAGTTAGCCCTAGCAGTAGTGGGAAATAGACCTTACAACTTCTAGGTAATTTTTTTTTGGACTGCATTTATTGTTAGCTACTTCCTGTTTTTGAATGATCCATGAATTATTTTATTAATGGAGGAAAACTTATACAGGATTGATTCTCATCTTGTTAGAAATAAGGGAAAACCTGTAAAAAGAGAACTGTGTTCTTGCTTGCGGAAGTGCTTCATTCACATTTATCAGTTACTGTAGGAGTATTTGGAGTGTCCCTGTTTAGGTACTAAAATGTTGAAAATATCAGTGCAGCATTTTTTCAATATTAAGGCTTACACAAGCATTTAAAGTAGTAAGAAACTGAAAAAGTGCTTAATCTTTTTTTTAACTGGATTTTAGTTGAATTTTCTTCCAAAGCTTTTGCCTCATAGTAGAATGAAATGTCTTGTAACAAAAAGGAGTTGTTAGTCAAATCAGTTATTTTTGCTGTTCCTAAAGGGTGCATGTTATTAAATAGTATCTGTTCCAAACAATAATCATATTTTGGTTTCCTAAGAGCAAGACTGTGTTTCCTTGTACTGTTCTGAATTCATAAATGTCAAAACATGAAACTAGCTAGGTTTTAATGAACATTAATCTGCTAGCATAGAAAAAGTGTTACTTTTCATTGTTAAATTTGTATTTCTAACTTCTTCAGGCAACACGTCCAGACATGATCAGAATTTTGTCAGCAGCCCTTCATGTAGTGCTGCGCAGGGATATGTCACTCAACCGAAGGCTATATGCATGGCTTCTAGGTAGGTTTGTATTTCATTCCATTGGTCACTAGAAGTGGAAGAAGGATTGTATTTTCCTTAGCAGTGTTTGCAATATTGTGTAGAAAGATTCTTGGAAAAATGAAATACTCAATTTCTTTCATACGAAAGAAAGGTACTTTCTCCATGGACATAGAAGATGAAGAATTCATACTGGAGCTCATTCCTGTCACGTAAACTGTTGGTGCATTTTCCTATAGCAGCAATTATGGTCCATATTCAGCAGTAGAGCCTGGTGTAGTAGACTCATGGAAATAGGCACTCTACAACTGTTTCTCTAAAAACATAGAATGAAGAGAACAGAGAATAGGCATTATAGAGTGCAAATGATAGAGCACAACAGTATAGAAGACATGAAAAGAAAAGAATGTTGAAAAACATTGATATTACAGCTTGAGTATGCAAACTTTAAACTTCATTAGATGTTTGTATAATTGAATTAACAGATTACCAATCACTTTTCAACACCTTTCTGGAGTAAAAATTGAGCAATTTGGAATATAATTGTACCAAATGACATAAAATCAATACAGTACAAATTTAAAGTTTTATACTAAACCAGCATGTAATCACAAGAGGGTAGCAAAGAATTATAGCTATTAGAAGGCTCTTAACTATTCAGGGAATAGTTAGAAGACCAGAAATGAGAAAATTTTAGAAAAAAAATTACTCTTATTCAGCCTTGTTATTTTAAGGAAATGAAACCTGTGGTCACATGAATCTGATCAGTTACTTTTTAAACCCATTTTGAGAGAAGTCAAAATCATGGAAGTTCCTAAGTGTGTCCCAGGAACTGGAGACTGAATGGAGAGACATGAAGTGGCTTCTCTACTTGATTTGTTTTGCAGTCTGCTGTTACCGTTTTTGTTTGACTTCCCAGCTCACCAGCAAGTACATATGTGCTTCTTGAGCAACCCAGAACCCTTCCCAGCAGCTCTTGCATCTTTCCCAGCTGATAGCTAAGATGTCAGAGGCAGGTAGCTTGTGGGTGACTGGGGAGAAAGGATGAGGGTAGCAAAGGGCCCTGAGAGAGAACTGAAATTATGAAGGGAGGGAAGAAGTCAGCAACAGTGTTTTGCATGGGAGGGTTGGTTGTGTTGTTGGAGGAGCTTCAGGGGTTTAGAAGTTAAATATGAGAAAATCCTGGCTTCTTTAGTTAATCATTTCTCAAATCACTGACTTGCAAATGATTCATCTTTTAAAGAAAGACAATGAAATGCAATGTTCTACTCCATACCTGCACTTTCCAATTTGGGGAAGAAATAGTTTCTTAACAGATTAAACACTGCACTCGTTTCATCTAAATTTCATGGTTTAGATATGTCTTTTGCTATTATTGAAAAAGGTATTTTATCTGTTTAAAATATCATGCTGCTTTTTTAGTTGTGGTACCTTCTTTTACAGCCATTTCATGAACATAGTCTCCACTGAAAGTAATACATCTTCAGAGAATACTTTTACAGTGATTGTTCCTGGTCCTGTATTGTGAACAGCTGCTGCCTCTATTTGCTATATATTTGGACAAACTTTCTGACAATATAGGAATTTTGCTCTTTTTTCTTTGGATGTTTTACTGCTTTTCTACTATCATGATATTCTATTCCTAATATAAAACATTGCAGATGGAGATCAGTTATGTTGGAAGACTCTCTGAATTGTTGTTCTGTTATGACATTATTTAATTCTGGTGTTTGCTATTCCTTCCTGTTGCTTTTCAGCTAGGAGTGACCTATTAGCATTCTCTATGAATAGAAATCACATACATCTCCTTAAATCAGGTTTTCTTAACCATTGTTAACCAACTGATTTTTTTTTTTCTTCCTTAAGCCAACAATATAAAACTTACTGGGCAAAGAAAAGAAACTTAAAATACAAAGGTCCATCTCCTTAATGTAATTTTGAATAAAAAACCATTTACTTTTTGTAGTGTGACTGACATTCTGCCTAAGTGCCTTAGTCATGTCAGTGTGTTTTGATGATCATCTCTTTATATTTAAAACACTGAATTTTGTGTTCTCATTAATATTAAAATATTTTTATGTGACAGCTTGGGTTTTTTTAAAGATTCGCTAGGATTGTGTGTTTTGCAGCATTTGTATTTCTTTTGTACAAGAAGTAATTGGTTGATAATATTGCATAAAACTAAGTTTTCTGATTTGTGTACGAACTGCTTGTGTGAAAGTATAACTTAGTTTCCTGTATTAAACTCTATAAAATCATCTTTTGCTTGCCAACATGACTTGGACTTCATCTTGGTAAGTTATCAATCCTAATGTGTTGATTCCTAGTTTAAAGAAATTGGCAATATATTCTATTAAATTGCAAATATTTATCTGGTTTGTCCTTTGTTTGCTTGAAGGTTTTGATAACAATGGTGCCCTTGTAGGACCCAGAAGTACAAGGCACAGCAATCCTGAGGAGCATGCCACGTACTATTTCAACACCTTCTCTAAGGAGATGTTAGTCCAGGTAGCTATACAGTGTTTTATTGGGGCATATATGTTTATAAACAGATCCTGATCAAAGTTGCTGTATCTTTATCTTTTGACTTGCCAATGCAATGTGACCATGTAATCTTGTCTTTTTGTGCTATTGTGTCCTATGCTTCTAAAACTTTCTCAGTGGAAAAATGAAGACACGGAATAATATGTTTCTCTAGAATAACTGAACGAACAGAACAAACATTAGATTTCCCCCTCTCCTTTTCCACAATCAGTGAAGCATACATGGATGTTATTTGATGATGAACCCAGCACACTGGAACCTGTTCTTTCATGAAGCCGAATTGAAGAATTCTCTTCTGTAGATATGAAAAGTCCTCTGTGTCTCGAGAATCAGAAAAAATTTATCAGATGGCACTCAAAGTCTGTGTAAAAAGGATCTTTCTCCCCTCTAGGCAAAGGGAGCATCTTGTGCTTTCTGTTGGCAGCCAGGAATAGTTGAGAAAATTGGCAGTTAAACTAGTTTACCCTTAAAGCATTGCTGTGTGATCTGAGATCACTGGTTCTAAGAACTGTGCTGCTTTTCTCACAGTAATTGAAATACAGATGTCTTTTAAACTGCTGTGAGTCTGATCTTGAAGTTGGGAAGACATTTTATAATTAAGGCAAATTGATAAGGTCAGGATTTTTCTGATACTGACTCAGAACTGTGATGCTATGTATGGGAATGAGAGTGGCAATTCTAACAGTAGTAGCTGACACAGGAATATTCAGCTCATCCCAATTTAAAGCTGACATCCAGCACAGAGCTTGCACCTTCAGTTTTATCTGAAAGTTGTGAGATCTGCTGTTCTACTGATGAGGAGGAGACCTCAGAATTCCAGTATCACAGCAGCAAGGACCTTGTTGGCAGTTTCTCACCCTACTCTTATCACCCTTCTGCCTTCTGCAGCAGATGATTAAGAAATTATTCAAATGTAAAGGAGGGGCCTCAATGAGCTACAGTTTCACCTGTACCTTATATAAAAAACATTTGGTGAGCTTTCAGCAACATTTAGTCATGGTTAATGGTTATGGTCTTTTTAAATATGTCTATCTTTCTAGCTTAATCAGTGTCAATAAAGCTTTTCTGTCTGAAAAGAGTATGGACATTAGAATCAGTGCCTTGCCTATACATAATAAAAATTGCATACGCCTTCTGAAACCTTCTGCTGTCTCTTGAAAGACTTTAAAAGCGTTGCTCCTTTCTGCCTTCTTCTCTAGCAGTCTCTCTGTGTTCTGTTTTATCCAGTCAGCTTATATCTTATTCACAGATACAATGTACTGAAAATTCTGGCCTTCTAAAGACATATGAAAGTACAGAAGATTTTTCTTTTAAGATACTTGCTGATAATACTTGGTTTGTAGCAGATAGCAGGGACAAACTGATTTTCATTACTCTATTCTTTCTTATCTCTCTTCTTTTTCTTCTTTGTCCTCCTTTTTTTAAAACTGTGAAAGAAACAAACTAGATCAGACAGTCAAGTCAGCCAGAGAGAAAACTAAGCAAAATCTGTGGTTGTCTCATGGGGCTTTTTTTAATTCTGCAGCTCATTCCCTAGCCTGCTTTGGTATAGAAACTCAGTTTTCCCATTTGTTTCGAAGTTGTCATTGCTATTTAGTCAAGAAAGTTTTCATCCACATAAGTGAGTATATCATAGGACAGATTTCATTTTATTAAGCTCTTAATATCTACCTGCTTTATCTTCTCAAATAATTTCTTCACTAATGCTCATGTCTTCTCTTTTATTCTTAAGAAATATTGAGTTATCTGTTTATAATACTTTATTTTGATTTTAAATAAATACAAGTTATCAAGTTCTGTTCCATAGAAATGTTCTCATAGGCAAGGTTGAGAGAACTTAATCATGGTAGACTGAGCTGCAGTGAGATGAAATAGTGGTCTCCACTACTGAGAATTTGCCCTTTATGTGCAGCTTTTATTGCTTTCTAGCTTTCTTTTTGTTTTCCTGATATGTTTTTGCTCTTTGTAGGCAATGGTTGGAATATTACAAATTAATGGACAGGGAGAAGAAAGCACATTAATGCAAGACTTAAAGCCTTTTCGAATTCTTATCAGTTTGCTGGATAAGCCTGAACTAGGTAATTTTCGTATTACTCTTTTTAATTTGTTTCATGTGATTTTGCTTTGAAAATTTTTCTCTCTTATTGATCAAATTGAAAAAGTTATATGCTTGGTACTGGCAGGTTAGCCAGATTTCTTAGATCTTCTAAGCTGTATCTATGCTTTGTATTTAATTAAAGGCATTAATCAGATTTACCTTTTACCAAATGCCATTTCTTCTACTTTCTACACAGGAAACAGTAAGTTAAAGTCATAGAGAGAACTAACTGTGTGTTGGAAAAAATGCAGATTGGATCTTTTTCATTTCTTTCATCAAATAATGACTTTTACTATTATAAATCTCAGCTATTGCTTTTGGGAATAACCCGTTCTTTCTTCTAATATATACACAGAGGTGATAGATATTAACAAGAAAACAGTTAATTTTTTTTTCAGAAGAACTTATACAGAGGAAGCAAGTATTTTTTTGGTTTTGTTGGTGGTTTGTTGGGATTTCTTTTTGGTGTTTCTTTTTAATTTTTCTTTCGCCTATTTAAAGTGTTTAAATGCCCTCTTTAGCAGATGAGTGCTGAGAACCATGGGACAAAAGTATTTACAGTTAAGACTTGGATATCTTGTCTTTTTCTTTGGAATACAGTTTTGAAGGTGACTGAAAAAAATCAAAATAAGTTTTTTAATCCATTATCAGATTTGAGGGTGGGATAATAAAAGCATAAAAATACAATAATTAAAGAAAATAATTGGTTAGGACAGAAGAACTACAAAGAACAAAATATTTGTCAGAAATTTGCTATCTTTCTTGTAATTTATGATTTCTGGGGATCAGTTTAAATGTTCAGAGGCAATGTGTATGTTAAGATTTCATGAAGCAGCAAAGCTTTGAGGATTCTTGCCGCAAAATGAGATGGAATAAGCTAATAGGATTTTTGGTTAACTCTGTGAGCGTACTCTTACTGAAGGGAGCTCAGTGAGGGTAGGAAACACATAAAAAAGTAAGTGATATATCAAGCAGGATTACTTTTTAAATTCCTTTAAAAATAATTTGGGGTTTTTTTCTTCAAAATTGAGATTTAGCTCAAATCCAAAGGAGGAGCTATTTTATAGAATCATAGAATGTTTTGTATTGGAAGGGACCTTACAGACCATCCAGTTCCAACACCCCTACCGTGGGCAGGGACACCTCCCACTAGACCAGATTACTCAAAGCCCCGTCCAGCCTGGCCTTGAATACTGCCAGGGATGGAACATCCACAGCTTCTCTGGGCAGCCTGTGCCAGTGCCTCATTACCCTCTGGGTAAAGAATTTTTCCCTAGCATCCAACCTTAATCTCTCTTCTTTTAGTCTAAAGCTGTTCCCCCTTGTCCTATTACCATCTGCCTGTATAAAAAAATCTCTCTGCCTCTTTTTTCATAAGCCCCCTGTAAGTACTGAAAGGCTGCAATGAGGTCTCTCTGATGCCTTCTCTTCTTCAGGCTGAACAAGCCCAATTATCTCAGCCTGTCTTCATAGGAGAGATGTTCCAGCCTGCTTATAATTTTTGTGGCCCTCCTCTGAATTTGCTTTAGCAGCTCCATGTCCCTGTGTTGGGCATCCCAGAGATGGATGCAGTACTCCAGGTGGGGTTTCACAAGGGCAAAACAGAAGGTCAGAATCACCTCCCTTGGCCTGCTGGCCACACCTCTTTCAATGGAGCCCAGGGCGCAGTTGGCTTTCTGGGCTGCAGTTCCACACTCTCAAAAATACCTTCAAAAAGTACCCTGCAGACTATATCCTGAACAAAAAAAACCTGCCTCAAATTAAAATGAAGGAAGATGCTCAAAATATTTATTCTTGTATTTGTATTTAAATATTTGAGTGGATTGTCCATACGCTAACAGCATGAGATAGCTTACAGGTGAGTATTTCAAAATGTTTGACTGAAAATTACCTCTGACCAAAAATCCATGAAGTCACATTTACGTTACTGAGTTGAGCTAATAAAAAGGGTCTGTTGGCTTGAGCATGGTCTGTACTGCTGTGACTGCATAGCTTTTGAATTTGGTGTGTTTGTATCCAGCTGCCACTATATGTGGGCAAAAGAACCCTTCTTGTGCTTTGTGTACTCCCAGGCACTACAATTGTCTCAGTGTTTCTGGAATGCAAGCAAACCAAACTTCCTGACATTTGGGTAGTTTATGAGATTGGACTAGAAGGAATTTTGTGTTTCAGTGGCCAAAGCTAGCTAATGATTTCAACAGCTTGCAGCAGTGGACTGTCGGCAATGCTGTAATGCAGCAGTGTGACTGCTGGTATTTCCCCCTAGGCCCTGCCATCCTAGAGGATGTATTGATTGAAGTGTTTCGGACACTATATACACAGTGCAAAGCGGAACTGGAGCTTCAGACAGAACCATCTTTCAACAAAGACCACACACAGCTAAGCAGGTAAATAATGAGTATAATGTATTTTGTATTAAATAATACACCTTTGTTGCTGGAACCATGACTTTGAAGCCTGTGGGACTGTGACGTGTTTTCTTCATGGCACAGGATCTATTGACATTAGTTTCAACTTTCTGTGTTCAGTGCAAAGGTGTGAAGTAGTTGGCTTTATTATTTTTATTTTTCTAATATTTAGCATATGGTTTATTATTTATCCATGACAAAAATGCTTGTTTGATTGATTGTGATATACTTTATATCTGTGTTCCTCAAAAACAAAATAGACTGATGAGTTTCCTTGTAGTATAAAAATGAAGACTGCTACAAGAGAGCTGGGGAGTGGGATATATAGTTCCAAGATTTGAATTTAATATTTTGAAAGGTGGAGAGGAGAGGGGTGTTCAATGCTGGAGAGGGGAGGAAACAACTGTAGGAACAATTATGACAAAACAGATCTATTAAAAATGTGGTTAAAAGACAAATATTAAAGAAAGAATAGAGGAGAAACCTAGCAACTGTGAAAAGACATTGGAATGAGCAGCCTGCAAGTATACTGAGCCCTTAAGCAACAACTAGTTGCAGGGATGAGAGGAGGGTAATTTGTCAGTATTACTTGACAGTGGGTAAACTCACAGTGATGTGTAGTTATATAACTTCAAAAATAAGTGTAAAAATATAAAACGTTCTTTTTATTTTCTTTCAGCAAACTGAGAGAAAACAAGAAAACAGCAGAATTGATTAAAACTGCCAATCTTCTTTTCAATTCCTTTGAGCCTTATTATATGTGGGATTACATTGCTCGTTGGTTTGAAGAGTGTTGTAGGTAGGTGATAATATTTAACCTCTGTATGTGTAAAGCTGAAGTTAATTTTTGTTTTATATACTCTTTTCTTCAAAGATGTCAGTCTCATGAGATCATTTAGCCTGTAAGTCCTTTTTTCCTCCCATCCCTCTAACATCAATCTTTTGGCTGATTTTAATCTGGTGTGATTAGGTGTCTTAGCAATATGAGTCCTCACAAACTCATTGTCTGGGTTAAATCAAGAGATAGAATTACCGCCTCTACTGAAGGGGAGGACCCCAGAGTGATCTCAAAGCTGGTTTTTGTTCTGTCTGGCCAGCACAGGATTACTCATTGTACAAATCGCTTTTGGTAAAACTGACAGATTTGCCAGAAACCCAATGTGTTGTAATTTTTCCTGCTCTTTTAGGGAAAAAGAAGGGTGTAGATCATCATCATCCTGTAGATGACAAGGAGGGCTACAGGAGAAAATAGTAAACCGTAAATCAGGGAAAATTGAAAATATTAACAGGAGGGAAACGGATGAAGGGTCCACAGAAGAGTAGAGGTTTTTGCTGTGGCAAGGGGTAGATGATACAGAGATTTCAAATGAAATTTGTAGAAATTTTTTTTGTTGCTTATAGAGTTACTTGATAAAATATTAAGATACTTGGACACAAATTTGTCTATGAGCCAACAGTGTGCTGTCATAACTAAAGAAAACTGTGTCTTGGGCTATGTTGTGAGGACTATGGGCAGCAAGTGAAAGGAAGTTATTTTTCCTTTCACTTAGTGTTTCTAAGATGTGGATTATTGTGTCCAGCTTTGGGCACTCCACCTGAGAAGTGTTGAGAAACTGAAGAGACTCTAGTAGAGAAACTGCTAAGCTGGTCAGTCATAGGACACTGCACTGAAGGTTGAGGTAGGTGAGTTTGATTTAGCCTGGCAAAGAGGGAAATTGAATGGCACCCTTTGATTTCCTGAAGGGCATTTGCAAAGTTCATACAGCTATACTTTTTATAACAGCTGATGGAAAACAAAGGACAGCAACAAGTGCTCACTCAAGTGGTCAGGTTGGACTTTGAGAAAAGCTTTGCTAAGAACATTGTGCAGCAGTGGAAGAGGTGCAACAGTGGAAGCCAGGAAGGCTGTGGAGCTTTCTTGTGAGATTTCCAGAACTCTGCTAGACAAAACTGTGGATGAATTTGTCTAGTGTTTTTAGCAGTCCTGCTCAGTGTGAGAGGTTGATCTAGATGTCTGTGACTTGATTTTTGTGTGTTGGGCTGAATCACTAAAGTAAGGAAAGTCATCTGCAGCCACCTAACATGCAGGTGAGTATTTCACTACATATAAGTAGTGTTACTGTCAACATGGATACAAAATTGCCTTATAAATAAATGAAACCTGGAGAATTTGTTTTTGTTTGATTTCCTCCCCGCCCCCCCCCCCCCATGAGCTGCTGTATTATCTAAGTTCCATGCTCAATTTTCTGTAGCTTGAATTTCCTTATTTTACAAATGAAGACTGTTTATTTTACACTGAGAGGCTGGTTGCTGCTTTTTCTGAAAGAATGGCTAGGGGCCAAATGAGCTACTTAACAGTAAAATGAGAGATTACTTATTGGTTTGTAGTGATTATTCCCAATATATACAACTTTGCGTTAAGTTACAGAAATATGGTCAATATAAGGAGGAGGGGAAAATATTATGAAACCCCATTTGAATTTTGCAGGAGGACTTTACATGCCAGACTTCAAACTGGGCCTGGAAGTGATAGTGAGCAATCAGAGTTACCTCTGACAAATTTCTGCTTGTTAGTGGATTTTTTGTTGGATATTGTTTCTTTGGTAAGAATTGCTTTATTCTTTATTAATACCAGGATGCTGTATATTTATAGCCTGCAGAAATATTCTATATACTTTATTAATTGCTTCTTCTGAAAATATATTGACATAAATTGGTGGACATTTGACATAAATTGGTGGACAACATTAAAAGAAGGTTTTGGTTCATTGTATGATTCTTGATAGACTGGTTGGACATAATTGAAGTGGGTTTATGATGCTTATACCTGAAAATTTTACTTTGTCCCTATTTTCTTTTCTGTGTGTTCATTGCAAGTATAGTCTTTTGTAGTTTGATATGCTAGTTTAAATGTGCAGTTTTCTTTTAAGGATCTTTTAAATGTCATGATAAGATGTACCTTCTTTTTCTGTTGTCATTGCTTAATGTAGCAAAGACTGTTGGAACTGTTTTTTCTATAGCTGTCTTTCCTCAATTCTTTGCTTTCTCATTTCAAAGCCTACTAGAAGTATGAGAGTGCTGTGTCAGGTATGGCAATCAGCCTGTTCTTCCTTTAGTTCTTAATAACTCATTTATCTTTCCTTCTTAAACTTTTATCTTAATATTAATAAAGTAATAGTAGCGTTCTTCAGCCTTCTTGTGAGGTTTTTTAATGTATTTGTTGTGTAATGAACAATATGTACTAGTTTGAAAAAGAGCTAAATATACTTCTATTTGTTTGTTACCCAACTTTAAAGTTAATTTTGTAAATATTTTTTAGAAAAGCATGTATTTCTTATTCTTGGATATTAAGATATTAATTTTCCTTTTTCTATGTTCTATATGTTTAGAACAGTTACGTAGATAGGTACCTCTATTATAGAAATAACTTTCAGGGTGGAATTTAGTGTTACAGTTAACAAGTTTATTATTACTTTGCTAGGAGACTTACATTGAAATACAGACAGAGCACTTGCCTCAGCTGTTGCTCAGGATGATTTCTGCGTTGACGAGCCATCTTCCTACTTTGCACTTGTCTGAGCTTACTGATTCTCTCAGACTCTGCTCAAAGATCCTTAGTAAGGTTCAGCCTCCGTTGCTCTCTGCTGGTACAGATGGTATCCTGCAGCTTCCTGCTGGACACAGCAGCACTATCAAAGAATGGGAAAATAAAAAGGTAACTGACCAGGTTTTGCAGCATCTTGGAAAAATACTTCTTGTGTGGAAAAGAGAAATGTGATTTCTAAGTCTATGTTGAACACACTACAAGCCTTTGATTAGATTTAGATATCACAATATATGTGAAACTTGGGTAATCAAAATAATTTATAATTGTAAAATTTCTTGGTTCTTAAGGGTTTTTACCCATATTTAATATTACACATGCATAAATTACTTCAGAATCAGGGCCTAAGAAAGAGCTAATCAGCTACAGTTTGTAATGCACTTCAAGAGTACGATGAAGTAAAAACTGGATTGAAAAGAATTTACCATTTTGGTTAAGTATCAGGCATATGTAAATTCTTCTCTCACCCAATTTATGTGCCTTGGTTTAATACCCATCATGTATTTTACTGTCACTGTTAAGTTCTTAGAATTGTTTATTAAAGAAATAAAAGAAACCAGCCAGCAGCTATTTCTCTTTTAACTTTGACCATTTTGCTCTATGCAACCATGGCTCTGTGAGGTGTGTTAAGTGACATGCCCTGAAATCCTTGTTTTCCAGCTGAAGAAACTTGAGGAACATCATAGAATAAATTAGGTTGGAAGTGACAGTTGCAGGGCACTGCTCAAAGCAGGGCTGATTTCAAAGTTAGATTTTACTTTAAAGCTAGGTCATGTCACTCAGGATCATATTTGTCTTAATTTTGAATATCTCCAAGGATGAAGTTACCACGACTTCTCTGTACAGCTTGTTTGTTTGCAGTGTTATTTAATCAGAATTTCCATTGCTGCAGCTTGTGTTGGTTGCCTTGTGTTCTTTCACTGTGGGTTGCTGAGCATACCTCCATCTTTTCAGCGGCCTAGTGGGAGCTCACAGACAGCAATAAAGACATCTTCACCTGCTCCACAACTTGTAGCATTCTTTTAAACTGAGTAAATCCAACTCTCTGAGCTTTTCTTCTGTCAGGAGCACCTGTAGTGACTTTCCATTGTACTTACTCAGTACATCAGTGTTTCTTTTGTACTAATGAATCCAAAATTGGATACAATATTCTGGTTGTGGACCTAAAACTGCAGAGCAGAGGGGACTAATTACTTCCCTTGATTTGCTGACAGTACTTTTGCTGATATGGTCCTAAATGTGGCTGGCCTGATTCACCAAAGAAGCCCACTGCTGGCTCACATTCACTTTGTCAATTAGGGCTCCAGCATCCTTTATTCAGGATCCTATCCTTATTCTTTCTAGCTAATTGATACCTTCCTGATTTTGTTCTTTATGGGTTTTGGGGGTTTTTTTGGTTGCCTCTTTTTCTTTTTCTTTTTCTTTTTTTTTTTTTTTAAAGAAACCCTCTTTTAATTGAATGATGTTGCCCCTTGAACCTTCAGTGGCCTTTTGCTTCCGATTACAACTGACTCTTATGTGGCCACAGTCTCTCTTAAAAGATAGTGAAATGATTTGCCATGCTTCTAATCACTTTTAGATTGTATTTTATAAAATGGAGTTATCATTTATCTCTCTCCAAGATTTTTAGTACATAGGTTTCACTGTTTTCTGTAGTAATACCTCAAACAAATTTCCATTCTTATACCATCTCTGGTATAAGAATGGAAATTTGTTTGAGGTATTACCACAGAATTCACTGTATATAATAATGTCAGTGTTTTTATTTATTAATGAAGAAGTTTTTCATATTATTACATTATGCTCAAGTTCTGTATTTAAGACAGCTGGTGATTAGAGTCAAAACGACTTCTGTGCCTCTTAGGTCCCGGGCAACATCTGCCCTTGCCAGTAAGATGACGGATTGGAAAGAATTGGGCACCTGCATTTACTGCCACTGATTCACGCATTTCTGTTTCAGTTGTTTCCCCACCTCACATTCTCACCGGGAAACAGAGACTATGCTACCAGTTACTAAGACTGCAAAGGGCCAGAGCAGTGCAGAAAGCCACTGTGGGTGCTTTCTGAGTAAAAGCCATTCGTCATATTTGTGGGTATTCTGAACTGATAAGGAATTAAGACATATAACGAGTCATGAAGATCTGTTGTTGCTGCAGCAACCTCTCTTTCTCATTTCAAGATGATTTTATCTTTTTTCTAGTTGCAAATGATTATCAGTTTTTAAATGAAAAGTTTATATATTTTTGTAATTATAACTTTGTATTTGATAGTTTATGATGCTATATATAAACTAATATAAACTAATAATACCTATGCATTTCAGCATTCTTTCGTAATAGAGTAGACATGATTATGATATGAAGAAAATGTTAAAACCAATAGTATTTAAAATGTTTTACTTGATAAACAATTCTTTTTTAATGTTAGCTTAGTCTGGCAGGGTTACTGAAACACCAAACATCATTTTGCATAAAATGTATTTGTATGAATACATTTAAATCTCTGGAATAAAATTGTTGCTTTCAAATGAAGACCCTAATAAATATTTTTTTGCTAAGACCTAAATAACCTATTTTGAACAGCCATTAAACTTTTATTTTACTCAGGTGCCGTCAGTGTCACTTGAAAATCCTAATGATGTGTTTGAAGATGGTGAAAATCCTCCAAGCAGTCGATCATCAGAAAGTGGATTCACAGAGTTCATACAATACCAGGCAGATACAACTGATGACATTGACAGAGCACTGAATGAAGGTCACGGTGCACCTGGCATTCCTATTGTTGGTAGCGCATCCTCAGAGACTGAGACAGCATCAACTGTGGGTTCTGAGGAGACCATTGTACAGCCTCCTTCCATAATGGCCCAAGGAACAGCAACTCGTAGTGGGAAAACGATTCAAAAGACTGCAATGCAGTGCTGTTTGGAATATGTCCAACAGTTTTTAACTAGATTTATCAACCTGTATATCATTCAGAGTAATTCCTTGTCTCAGCCCTTAGGGACAGAGCTTCCAGTAGACCCCACTAGAGTGCAAGGACAGAGCACAAAATGGGACAGAGAATCACAAGATGATGCTAAGGTGAAGAAAACAAACAAGAAGAAAACACCGAAAGAATACCTTCCTGCCTTTACTGCTGCTTGTCAGCTCTATCTTGAATGTTCGAGCTTTCCCGTTTACATTGCTGAGGGAAACCGCACTTCAGAATTACATCCTGGGAAGCCTGAAGTTGGTAAGCTGCACTCTCATTTGTTCTTTGTTTTTAAAATAATAATTTTTCTTTTTCTGCCAAAAAAATTTATAGTATCATGCTTTGTATGTGTTGCTGTTTGCTGTTCCTCTAAGAAATGTAAGTCTTCTTCTGTATCAATTGGTTTGCATTTGGAAACTAAATTATTTTCTCATAGATTTTTGAGAATATTGCTGCATGGAATTTGACACTAATTAATATTGGGGTGAAAAAATATAAATGATGCAAACTGAAGCCTGAGAGTAGAATCTAGATTGTTGAATCTTCCTCTCTACTGTATGGATCCACAGTGTTTTCTTTGTCATATTTTGCAATAGCCACAGCTCACATCAAATATGTTTTTAGCTTCCTCTTACCAATTTTGGATTGATATGCACATTGATCACTTTGGCAATACATGGGAATTGTAAGCTGCTATCCAATAAAAATCATACCAGCTAAGAAATTTAATTAATTCTACTTTGCTCCTATTAAAGGAACAGTTCTTGCAAAAAATTCTTCTAGCTATGATTGCATTAAGAAACAAAATAAAAATGGTGAGTTTTGGTGAGGTATGGCTATGTTCACAGATAGATGAAATTGTTCAGATACAGACATGATTAAAACATTGACAGCTATTGATTACAGTGAAATGTGACATTTTAGGATGAACAATCATTTTTACAGATTGTAAAGTCTTCACTTTACAGTTCCAATTTTGGATCCACTTCTGATCTGCAGTCTGAGAGTTGCTCCTTAAAATATTTTCATGGTGGATATGCTTGGAGAATGCAAGAAATAGTAACACTAATTTTGGCTACTGTCACGGTCATCTCTGGTTTAATTTTTTTCTAGGAAATTTCATAGTTGCAGCTTTTTGTTCTTATTTGCAATTTTCAAATCTGGGCTAAGTGGTGGGCGGTGCTTGGAGATGAGTAGTTTGTTTGGTTTTGGAAGCAAGCATGCCAATTTAACATGACTGCTTCTGTTTCTATGGTCTTTAAGATATGTTACGTAGTCTTCATTATAGCCATGAGCAGAGCATATATTTGACTTCATAGCATCCAGACATACAAAATATTTATGTCAGTTTTATGTCAGTTGAAGGCAATTTGGTTATAGCTGTTTATTAATTAGGAGTATGACAATACCAAAGATCTGCTGCCCTTTGTAAAAGATCTTTCACAGAATATTTGTGCTTTTATAGCATGATCCTGAAAATGTGAAATGTTTTTTTGTTTTTTTTCTCCCAAATAGTCTACAAATGAGTGTTGTGTCCAAAGACTAAAATGTCAGCTGTTTGCTTATTACTTTTCAGTGCACACAGCACTTGATTATCACTGCCTTGTGCACCGTAGAGCAGAGAGCCTGTAGAGCTTGAGTAGTGTGTGCCTCATATGAGGGCAGTGCTTCTAGGAATCCTTTTCACCTTTCAATCCTTTGTTAAATGTCTTGGATTTGTGTTTCTTGTTCATCATCTGAACTTTTCCATTTGTGAGATCTCATTTGCAGTCTATTAAACAGTGTAACTTTGAGGAATAAGCATAAATTGTAGGTGGGTAAAACCAACAGGAGGTATTTTGTTCCAAATGTAAACACCTGTTGTATAGAATGGCAGGGCAGATGGAAATAGGGCTGTATAGCTGTCTGGGAGTCCTACTTCCCATAATAGAGAATTCTACTGGAACAGAGAGTGGAAGAAAGTAGTTTCCATAATTCTCACACTACCCTATTGACACAAGGTTTTTATACTGCAGAAGAGGCTTTGTTGATCTAAGGGTTCCTAAATTTGAAATGTGTTTTTGAAGGGTTGCATTAATGATGTGACCCAATAGCTCTTAATCGTTGGTGAGAGTCATCAGTCTGTTTATTTGAAGGAGTCAAGTTAATTTGATGTTTATAGAACATAATTGTGCTTTAATTCTGCTGTGTGCCTAATTTCTCAGCTATCTTCAATTGAGGAAATTAAAAAGGGAGCTGAGTGAAGCTGAAAACAATGGTTAAATCTGTAAACTCTAGAGCAATATATGGAATTGTTAGGTATATTTAGGCTCCAGTGGAGCTGTGGATATAAATTAGAAAGTGCATCATTCTTCTCTTGATTATAAAAGGGTGCTGTATTTGCACCTATTAAATAACACTTCTTCACTTGTATCTCATTCTAGATGCATTTGCCTTTTTAAGAACATGATCAATGGAGTCCTTTTGAAGTTTTAAGAGAAGTTACTTTGGTATCTCTAAAATAAAAGGGTGCAATATTAACTTGGACAGTTGACTGTGGACTTTGGAGAAAGACACTTCCAGTATCAACCCAGAGTATGGCTTGATAAAGTGAGGGGACAGTAAGAAGGGGGAAACTACAACGTACAGTGAAAACAGAGTATGGTCTAATAGGACCATAGTTCTTCACCCAAACTGTCAGTTTTCACAGAAACTTCTATTTTTAAAGTGTTGCCAGGCAAATATATTTCTGTCAATTTAAAATCAATCTGCATGTATGTTATAATATATGATATTATCCTAGGCACTATAAAATATATTACAGAATTATTCCAGACTACTATCGAGAGTGTTAAGATGTGGTTGCCAATGAAGAATTTTGTGAGGAAGGAAAGTGGATGAAAGGATGAACTAGAAGTTCAGTTTTGCCTAAAGCAGGAAATCATCTGAATGCATTTCCACAAAATTTTTCTCTTCCTTGTTCACATTTTTCTATTCAGTCTTTACTAAATGTTTGAAGTGATACAGTATTGCATTCTTAATTGGATTATTTTAAAGATACATCAGGAAGTATCTTCCACTTGCATACATTTTCCTAAACCCATACAATGGGCGGATTGAAATATAAAGGGACAATTGCACATATAATTATGGAATACAAAAGGAAAAATCCATAATATTTAGATTGTTAAATGAACGTATAATCTGTGATTTTTATTTCAGACTGTGAACAAGTACAGCCTCCACTGTGGCTACAGACTTTAATGAATGCTTGCAAGCAGGCAAGCGATTTCAGTGTTCAGGGTGTTACTATTTCCCTCGTGATGGACTTGGTTGGATTGACTCAATCTGTTGCTCTTGTCACTGGAGAAAATCTGAACAGCGTGGAAACTGCTCAGCCTCTTAGTCCTAACCAGGGAAGAGTGGCTGTCGTCATCAGACCTCCTCTTACTCAAGGCAATCTGAGATACATGGCTGAAAAGACAGATTTCTTCAAGGTTAGATGCAGTATCTCGTTGCTGTTTTCTTTAGACTTTTCCTGTCTGGTGAAGAATAAGTCTTGGCCCCTTTACTGTTCTTGGTATTGTAAAGCAAATTTTCTTGCTGAATATTTTGATAATAGTTGTAACTTGTGTTAGAATCTAAATTAAATACACAGTAAGTTTTCCTGCTGTGATTGTTACTGACCACTTGTGTGAAAATCCTTGTTTAAATTAATATTTTAAAAATATAAACAAAACCTGATTGAATAGCAGCATTAATCAGAAAAGGTAGGAAACTGAGATGCACGTAGTGTAGGACTCTGGTAAACAGTGTTTGCATTTGTGTAATTTATGTAAGAAATCTTTTGCAAAAGATAATCAGCAGCAGGGTATATTATGGAGTTAATTATATTTCAATGAAAATTTATTTCTGTTCTGACGCCTTAACAGGAATTTTTTATGTAGTAAGTTATTGTAGTGTTTCAAACAGACCCTTCTGTTTGTACAAAAGGAACCATTTTACAGTTTGCCTCTTGGTCATAGGGTGTCATCAGATGTGATGTCTCCCACTGTTGCGTGGAGCAAAACAAGGCATGATAGTCATTCACTTGTGTCTCTTGCAACTTTTCTTTTCATGTACAAAGCACATAGCTTTAACTCTTTGGGACCAGCTGGGTGATGGAACTCCTCAGCATCATCAGAAGAGTGTGGAGCTCTTCTACCAGCTGCACAACCTCGTCCCGTCTTCTAGCATTTGTGAAGATGTTATTAGTCAGCAGCTGACTCACAGAGACAAGGCAAGTTGTTCATGTATTTACTTAAAGATGTAAACTATGTAACTATAGAAATATATTTAGAAAAAGGACTTGGTCCTTCAGAGGAGAGTATGAATAACTTCAATATTGAAAAAACATTGACTTACATTGTTTCAAATGTTATTTTAAGTCTGTGATGAGCCTCTAGTTCCATGCTAGACAAAGCATTCAGCAACAGACTTATGCAGGAGACTTTATCGCTTATCAAAAGTCATGTGATGCTTCCCAATACTTAAAGCATGTGCTTAGTTTTTGCTGTTGTTAGTAGGAGTTCTTGTCATGGCAGGTACTTCACTTATTTTTTTTCCTCACCTAGAAATTTGTTTCACGTAGAGGCTGTCAATTTGACATTCGAGTTGAGGTGTTTGCAGTGCTTTAAATTTCAGGTATATGAACTATTTTCACAGCCCCAACAGTATGAATGGCAATGACTTGCTTACACACTCTAGCAACTCATGGTTGTGTGACTTCAGGAGTGCTTACCTTTTTGCCATTCTACCAGAGTTACTAGGTCAACAAGAGTGAATGTGAGCCATGTGCAGCAGTGTTGTGGATTATTTTCCTGTGAGCAATTTTCTAAATGCAAGTGATGTTTGCTTTACTTTCTAGAATGCTGCTGTCTCCCTTGTTTTTTTGTTTTGGTGTGAAGACGTTTTGTTTTATTTTTAGTTTGTTTAATGTGAACTGTTTATGTCTTTTGTGTAATTTTCATAGCTTTTACTTAAAGTTTTATTATTATGGCAGATACTGGTTTTATAAGCTGTTGCAAAGCTTCTTAAGTTGTATGATGTAAATCAAGCCTGCAAGTATGCCAGATTGTCAGTGGTTTTAACAGTTTTTGGTTTTGTCTCACCTCGGTTAAAGGTAAATGTACCTACTGTTTGTTTCTTATAACCACATATTTTAAGAACAAACAAGTGAAAATCTTTGTCCTCTTGTCTCTGCTTATCATCTAGCAATTTAGTTTAAGCCCTTATTGTACTTGAAAGTAATTTTGATTATTTATTTGATGTAATTGTCCTGATTGCTGTGCTTTGTTCACTCCTACAAATGCTTACTAGCTTTCTTGTCTTTTGGATGAAGCTGTTTTTATATATGTGTTCAAATCATATCATGACATTTACTGTTGTTTGCAGCCTTGCTGGAATAACTCTTTGCCTTGATCAGCTTCAGTAAACAGAGAGAGAGAACAATTGTTACTTTACACAATTTTTGCCATGAAATATCCCGAGTTGGACTTCAGTCATCCTTGTGGGTGCCTTCCAACTCAGGATATTTTATGATTCTATGAAATATTCTACATGTTATTGCCAGTTATTAGAAGTCCTTTGGGCAGTAAGCATGTCCTATTTGTCCAATTTGTTCCAGAGCTAAATTTGACATGTTAGTGAAGAACTCTATCTACATGTCTACCTAGAAAATTCTTCTGTTTCTTTCTAGCATGGTAATAATGGAAGAAAAATAAGTTGGCTAGAAAGAGACAGGCAAAACTTTGAAACTAAGCCAAGATCAAGATAGGGGAGGATCCTTTCATGATACTAAATTGCTCACAGACACCTATTGTTGGCTATTACTGTTTTTAAGATTAGAAAGTAGTACTTGAATGCACAGTCAGAAGTTAATTTCATTATATCTTATATCTTTTAGGATGGTCTGTGACTCTTTCTTTTTCCAGTTATTGTCATAAGTTGTTACATTCTGCTAGATCTAACTTATAATTTGGCCCACAGAGAGTAAGAATGGAAGCTCATGCCAAGTTTGCAGTGCTATGGCATCTCACACGAGATCTTCATATTAACAAATCTTCTTCCTTTGGCCGCACCTTTGACAGGTTGGTGCCTGCAAGTGTAATTCAGTTGAAATAATTTTACTTCAAAATCTTTGATGGTATTATACTAGCAACATAGGGCATTTAAAAATTCAAGAACTACAGCTGTGAGAGCAGGGAAGAAGGATAAGAAATGAATTTGTGTTAGACAAAATAGTTTTCACAGTGATGATTATGTCAGCTGTAAATTTTTCTGGAAACTATAAAGAGTGGGGAAGGAATGGTCACAATATTAATTGACCATCACTGTGGTATATATTGAGCTTAATATCTGAGTTCTTGCTGTGTTCTGATAAAAGCAAGCAGGAGACAGAAGTCAACCCAGAATTATATGGAGTAGAAAGTAACAGTAAATCTTAACAAAAAACCTTGAGAACCAAACTGAAAGCAAGTGCTAAAATATGAGTTCTTTTGTTTAATCTGTATTTTGTGTAAGAGGTTATTTATGGCAAGCAGCAGAGGATTTCTGTTTCGTGTTGTGGTATTGGACTATCTTCTTAGAAAAGACTGAAGATCCAGACTCTGAACTAGTCTTGTCCTTCTCAGCTAGCACAAATGTTGTGGAAAAGTGTTTATTTAGATTTTGTATTGCATACTAAGCTGTAGGGAGTAGAGTAAAAAGGTTGTTATTTCTTTGTCTTATACTGTCACTTAAGGGGTGATAAATTCTGTGTGTACAGCTAAAAGCCTATGAACATGTACTACTAGAGAATGTAAAACAATAGGTAAAATTCGGAGTCCAATATGTATATACTGTTTTTCCATAAATCTGAAAAGGATTCTCAAGGCTAAAACTGTTAAAAGAAGAAAATAATGATAGTAGAAATGTCTGAATTGTCAAGTATATTTCTCTTCTCTGTTCTTGAAGACAAGATCTCTGAATGTTTTCATTATATCATTGTGAATTGGCTTTTAAAGTTGTATATTTTTTAATGGCATACCAGTTAAAAGTCAACAAAGGTTTGTTATGCTGATAACTGTGCAAATACTTGATCTGACTATACAATTGCTACTATTAGAGCAACTGTTATAACTGACTTTGTTACTAGCTCTTCCTGCCCACTCCTTCATTAGACTAGACTAAAATATAAAGATCAGGTTCAAAGGTTTGATTCAAAAAAATTACTGCTTTATGTGGAGAAGACCGTATGTACTGACATTAAAATTGGTCATAGATTAAAATGGGATTACTCTGTGAGGAGTGTACAATATCCGCTAGATTCAATCTTCTTTCCTTTCTAGATCTTTGTTTATCATGCTGGACAGCCTCAATAGCTTGGATGGTTCTACCTGGTCAGTGGGACAAGCCTGGTTAAATCAAGTGCTTCAAAGACATGATATTGCAAGGGTTCTTGAACCTTTGCTCCTACTGCTTCTCCATCCAAAAACTCAGCGAGTTTCTGTTCAGCGAGTACAGGCTGAATGTTACTGGACTAAATCTCCCAATCACCCTGAAGAAGAAAATGAAAAGCAGTTCATGCAGAAGTTTAGCTGTGCTGATGGTATGTACACAAGAAGACTGTAGGAAGTTCCCTAATTTCTTTGCTTGCTGTTTACATGCAGTGTTAAAAACATAGTAGAAATTTTTGAGGGTAACTCAAAAAAGTGTTGGAATAGCTATGGCTTATATTTCCATTTGTGTGGTTTTTTCCTAATTCAAGGTTGTGTGTCCCAACTACTGTTTGAAGTTTTGTTGTTTCTAAATTAAAATGATATGCAAGTATTTTAATGCAGAGCATTTTCTTACATCTTACTGAATCTTGGTAGAACATAAGAAAATGGCTTGAAGCTTAACCAAGAAATTAAATGTTTTTATGAATTATGACCACTGACGTGAGGCTGGCTGAAAATGTACCAATAGGTTTTGAAGGTGTTTACATGTATTGTGTAATTTTAGTTTAGAGTTTACTAATTCTTTTTTTTGTAAAAACTAAAGCAGATAAGACTGTACAATATTTCATAGAGAATGATGTTGTTTTGCTAAGGTGTACTGCTAAAATAATTTTGCTTTGTTTTTATGAATGTGTCATTTGCTTATTAACATATTTTTTCAGCTGTGAACTGGAAAGACACTATTTACCATGCCTTTCTAATTTGAAGTCTCAATAATAGTTTCAATTCTAAGTTTTAATTCTGAATGCTTATTCTGAAGAACAAAATCTTATATGTATACTTTTTTTGTGTTCTTCTTCAAGCATTCTCCCACATGCCTGTAAGCCGAGGACAACTTATTATACCTAAAGAAGGCAATGAGAAACAACTTGGTGTGGATGAAATGGAGAACTTCAGCCTGACTGTCAATCCTCTGAGTGACAGGCTTTCCTTGTTAAGTACCAGCAGTGAGACCATACCAATGGTCGTGTCTGATTTTGACCTTCCTGATCATCAAGCTGAAATACTGCAGAGTTCTGATTCTGGCTGTTCTCAGTCATCTACTGGAGACAACATCAGTTATGAAGTGGAAACAGAAAGCCTGAGTGCTCAAGATAGCTCTCAGACTCTGAAAGAAGACTCACCTGATGAAATTGTGCAACAAGTGGTTACAGATCTTATATGCAAAGTTGTAAGTGGTCTTGGAGAAGAGATTGAACTGGTTAAAGACAGTCTACACTCTGAGGATACTTCATGTAAATTCAGCTCTTTGGATAACTCTGTAGAGGCTAGAAAAAGTGATGATCAAAATATTCAAAGTAGCCAGAGTAGTTTACTTAGTAATGACAGCTCACAGTTACTATCAGCCTCAACTGAGACTGGACTTGAGAGTTTAGGAGATGAAATTTCAAGAAATAACTCTTCACCTTGTATTGCAGAAAGCCAGCAATCTTTCTCTGATCTCACTCTTTCTTCCACTGAATCAACATCTAGGAAACGTAGCCACAGTAGTATTCAGTTCAGCTTTAAAGGAAAGCCGCCAGAAAAAATGTCAGAAAAAGAAACTATTGTTAAAGAGGCTGGTAAGCAACCAGGTGCAAAACCTAAGGTAAAAATAGCCAAAAAGAAAGATGAAGAGAAGAAGAAAGCACAAACAGAAAAGCTTAAACAAACAAATGTCTTCTTTAGTGATGGTCTTGATTTAGAAAATTGGTACAGTTGTGGAGAAGGAGAAATTTCAGAAATAGAAAGTGATGTGGGATCCCCAGGAATGCGAAAATCTCCGAACTTCAATATCCATCCACTGTATCAACATGTGCTGCTTTATCTCCAGTTGTACGACTCTTCAAGGACATTGTATGCTTTTTCTGCAATTAAAGCCATTCTGAAAACAAATCCTTCAGCTTTTGTAAGTGCCATCTCCACTACCAGTGTCAACAATGCATACACTCCACAGCTTTCATTGCTCCAAAATCTTCTAGCCAGGCATCGAATATCTGTTATGGGCAAGGATTTCTATAGTCACATCCCAGTTGATTCTAACCATAACTTTCGGAGCTCTATGTACATAGAAATTCTTATTTCCTTGTGTTTATACTACATGCGGAGCCATTATCCAACTCACGTTAAAGTAACCTCACAAGACCTCATAGGAAACCGCAATATGCAAATGATGAGTATAGAAATTCTGACACTTCTCTTTGCTGAGTTGGCAAAAGTGATAGAAAGCTCTGCCAAGGGCTTTCCTAGTTTTATTTCAGACATGTTGTCCAAGTGCAAGGTTCAGAAAGTGATCCTGCATTGTCTGCTGTCTTCTATCTTCAGTGCCCAGAAGTGGCACAGTGAAAAGATAGCTGGAAAAAACATAGTGGCTGTAGAAGAAGGCTTCTCTGAAGACAGCCTTATAAATTTTTCCGAGGATGAATTTGACAATGGTAGTACTCTGCAGTCACAACTTTTGAAAGTACTTCAGCGGCTGATTGTGCTGGAACACAGAGTAATGACTGTGCCTGAGGAAAATGAAACGGGGTTTGACTTTGTCATAACAGACTTGGAGCACATTTGTCCCCAGCAGCCGATGACTTCTCTGCAGTATTTACATTCCCAGCCAATAACCTGCCAAGGCATGTTTCTCTGCGCAGTGATACGAGCTTTGCACCAGCACTGTGCCTGCAAAATGCATCCCCAGTGGATTGGCCTTATCACTTCTACGTTGCCTTACATGGGAAAAGTTCTTCAAAGGGTGGTTGTTTCAGTGACTCTTCAGCTCTGCAGGAACTTGGATAATTTAATTCAGCAGTATAAATATGAAACAGGATTATCTGATAATAGGTATGTGTATGTAGAGATGTATAATCTTTTTAAGTATGTTTGATTGTGTTGAATTACTTTACTATCAGATTAACCTCTTTTAAAATGAATCTCCTCTTCTAGGCCTCTCTGGATGGCATCAGTCACTCCCCCAGATATGGTTCTCACTTTATTAGAAGGGATCACAACAATAATTCATTACTGCCTCCTGGATCCATCTACACAGTATCATCAGGTAAACTTATCTTGGTATCTGAGAGGTTCCTAAGTAGTACATGTCCAATCAAGGATTGTGATTATATTAACAGTTACGAAGATCTGAGTGACAAAAATACCAAATATATTGTCTTAGCTGTAAATATGGGGGGCTTATTGACAATACACATATTTCAAACAGAAAAACAAGTTTCTATGGATGATAGTTTTAAGAGAATACTCTTACATTTGTTTGCTTATTTTGTTTGTTTTTAGTTACCCTGAAATAACTAAAGTATTAATTCCTTAACTTTCAGACCTCTAAAATGCCACTTTTAGAGCTGCCTTTGTTGTGTTCATTTTGCAAGATGTCTAAACATTATCTTTTGGCTCCTTCTGTATATTCACAACTTGTCTTTTTAGATCTGATATTCTGAGCGTGGTGTCTTAAGAATTTGGTCCAGATTCCATAAGAAGCTTCTGCCCTGTTTTCTCAGTAGTTTTGTTTTTGTGCTTTTTTCCCATTCTTATACCCCTTTGCTTTCCATTCATTTAAAAGTGACTGAAAAGTGGGGTTTGTTTATGTAAGTAAATTATTTTGCCTAGAGTATTAGCTACACTTAAAATTCTGAAGTAATTGTTTTGCAAAGGTATCGGCAGAGGGTACAAAAATGATTGCTGTAGACATGAGGCCTCACATGTTGAGTACATTTGATACTGCATAACTCAATCAAAAGATTCTCCAATATTTTAATAGTCTCAAAACCTTTATATATTGTAAAAATTACTGAAAAACTTTTGAAAAACAATTAGGATTGAAAGCTCCCATTTTAGGTAAGTCTAAATTTACTCTATTTTAAATGTGCTGTTTATGTAGCTATTTAGTCCTCCTTTCCTCTTCTCTCCCACTAGCTTTTGGTTAATGTTGATCAGAAGCATTTGGTTGAAGCACGCAATGGGATCCTCTCTATCTTGCATATGATCATGTCTTCTGTGACTTTACTTTGGAGCATCCTGCACCTTGCAGATTCTTCAGAGAAAACTACTGCTGCTGCTGCTGCATCCATTACCACTATTAATCTTGGGTCAACTAAGGTCAGAACATTAGGGATAATGTCATTTAAGTTGTTCATTAATACCTTTGTCAAAGTAATTTCAATTCCCTTCCCTTAAATCTAAATAGAGTTTTAATACCTTTGTCCTCATCTACTCACTCACCTCACGAACAAGGCTTTTATAAATGGGTATTGAATATGCTTTTAAACTAAAATGTATCACTTCAATGCAACGTGTCATCTCTTTGCTTTCTGCAGAGAGAATGTTTTGAACATAATGCTGAGGTGCTTATCTAAAGGAATATGTGTTCTGCTTTCATATTTCAGAATTTGAGGCAACAGATTCTGGAACTTTTGGGTCCAATTTCAATGAATCATGGTGTTCACTTCATGGCTGCTATTGCGTTTGTATGGAATGAAAGAAGGCAAAACAAAAATACTTCTAGGACAAAGGTATGTTTATATTACAGTGGTCACTTCAAAGAGTGGCAATACCTTTAAGTGGTTTAATGTTAGGAAGAAGAAAATTCAGACAGCCCAGTGAAAAAAATACAATGATGTATGGACAATATTTGTATTTCTAAATAACAGCTGTACTGTCAGGGAGGTACCACTTGAGAATGGGATAATCTTCCTGAATTCTTCAGGGAAAGAGTAGGTGATACCAAGTCTCTAGATAGCAACTGTTACTTGCTATCATTTTAATCCCATGAGGACAGCTGCCTTAGTTTTAGCATAACCATTGTCTGTGGTAATAATCTGTGACATACATCTGATCCTTTTAGGTTATTCCTACAGCAGGTGAAGAACAACTTCTGCTGGTCGAGCTGGTTCGCTCTATCAGTGTTATGAGAACAGAGACTGTCATACAAACAGTGAAAGAAGTTCTGAAGCAACCTCCAGCCATAGCAAAGGACAAGGTATGGAAACTGTAGAGTTGCTGTTGATTTATATGATGTCCTCTTAATGAAGCTTAGAGCACTGATGATATGGGTACTTCATTGACAAAGCTGAGCAGCACAATGGGAAAATTTTGACTATATCTAAGAGGTAAATGAAGAGAAACATAATTTACAGAGGGATGTCTGAAAGGACATTTTTAATATTCTGTTAAGTTATATGTTTAGACACTGCAGTGACATTATAGCATTGTCAATTTTACCCTGGTGAGGGGAAAAAAAAGCCACTTCTTTCTGATGACACAGATTTCATGTCTTTTTCTAGAAACATCTTTCACTGGAAGTCTGCATGTTGCAATTTTTCTATGCTTACACTCAAAGGTAAGAAAAGAAGCTAAATTTTATTTCTGTCATCAGGAAGCAGATGAACAATTTGAGTATTTTACATCTTTGTGTCATAGGATAAGGAATAGTCTGTGTAATACAAATAGTGAAGAAAGAATGGGTTTGAACTGTAGGTTCATTAAAAAAAGGTCATTTATTTTGTGAGTTCCTAGTACTGCAACACCTTTCTTCCCCCACCTAAAAATCCTGCAGGTAATCTGCTCCCTGCCCAAGGATCTTGGTTGTGCTGTAACTCATTGGTGCCACTCCAGCCTTGTAATGAAAAGCATATCTTTTGAGAATACTCTTCTTCTGCCTTCATCTGTTTCTTAATGACTTGATGTAGCAACCTAGTATTAAAAGAATCTCTAAGGATGTTGATTCCCAATATCTGACAGGAGAGTTGTGCGGTAGAAAGAAATTGGGGGAATACCTGAGGGAGATGATGTTCTCATCAATGACATTGCTGCTCTCTCTCCCTTAGGATTCCAGTGACCAGCTTAGTAGACAGCTGGGCAGCACTGCTGCTTCTGTTAAAAGATTCCATACAGGTTGGTCTTCCAGCCCCGGGACAGTTTCTCATACTTGGGTAAGTGCTGGTGATATTTGGAATTTCCAAATAAGCTCAAATGTAAGTGTGTGAAATTAAACTGAAGTGTTAGTGGTTTTAAATCTCTATCTCCTACTTTTGACTGGTAGAGTTATTGCCTGAGTTCTGTGGGTCTGACCAAATGAGTTTCTTCTCTGAGGAATGGTTACATGTATTAAATTTGATATTATAGTATGATATAAGCCATGACCTTACCTTAATGATTATTTCAGTGATTCAGGCTCTTTAAGCAACAGATGTAAGTTTCTGATTTTTCCTAGAAAGTAACAACAATTTCTATTTCTTAGGTATTTGAAGCCTGCTAGAATGGGCTGACTTCTCAGCATGAAAACAGTGTATGGACTGTTAGAAATGTAATTTTGAATATGATTTTCTGTATAATGCTTCAAGGATCATTTTCTTCAGTATTTTAGCTTCCCTGGTAAACTGTCTCTAAAGCTATTTTGTATATAATCAAGTAAAACATGTTCTCAGTAAACCCTTATGATCAAAATTAACCTAAGGAACTTGAAAAGATGTTTCCTGGAATATTGATAAGTAGCAATCCCTGAGGGTTTAGTGAATAAATATTGTGCAAATAAATGTCTTCAGATTTGTCCTAACTCTGGAAACTACCAAATAATGTATTGTGAGAAGAAAATCCATATTTGCGTCTGTATTTTTTCAGTGTTCTTAATGAGTTCATCATGAAAAACCCGAGTCTGGAGAATAAGAAAGATCAAAGAGATCTACAGGTAAGAAATTTGTTGTATGTGTCTTTTGAAAATATTGAACAATAAATCACAGAATGGCCTGGATTGGAAAGGGGCCTTAAAGATCTTCCAGTTCCCAGCACAGGAAGGATATTGACCTCTTGGAGCAAGTCCAGAGAAGGGTCACTGAGTTGATTAGAGCAATGGAGCACCTCTCTTAAGAGAAAAGGCTGAAAGAATTGGGTTTGTTCAGCCTGGAAAAGAGAAGGCTTTCCAGTACCTGGAGGAAGCCACAGGAAAGACAGAGAGGGACTATTTGTAAGAGCATGCAGTGACAGGACAAGGGGGAGTGGCTTCATAGTGAAAGTAGGTTTAGATTAGATATTAGGAAAAAAATCTGTACTGTGAAGGTGGTGAGACACTAGAACTGATTACCCAGAGAAGTTGTGGATGCCCTGTCACTGAAAGTGACACTGAAAGTGGTTTTAAGGCCACTTGGATGAGGTTCTGAGCAACCAGGTCCAGTGCAAGGGGTCCATGTCCACAGCAGTGGGGTTGGAACTAGATACTTGAACGAACTAGAATTATTTGATACCAGTTCTGTAGTCCAAAATTACTCTTTAAAATCTTCTTCTTATATTTATAATGTGTTGAAAAAGCTCTCATTTTTTGTGGAGTTATTAATCACTGATAATATAGAAATGATTTGAAAGCAATTCTGTATTTGGTTATGTGAATTTTCTACATGTCAGGACAATGAATACAGCCCTTCTGCACGAAGTTCTTAAAATGCTTGGGGTGTTTTTTCTACCAGGATGTAACACACAAGATAGTGGATGCCATTGGGGCAATTGCTGGTTCTTCCTTGGAACAGACCACTTGGCTAAGACGAAACTTAGAGGTTAAGCCTTCCCCCAAGATTATGGTTGATGGAAACAACTTAGAATCAGATGTTGAAGGTAGTTTCATTTTCATCTTTATTATAATGCCAAAATTACCAAAGAGGTCAGCTTTGCTGTATTTGAATACATGTAAAATTCTTCAGTATTGTTCTAGCACTAGTGTGTCTGGCAAAGCTTGTGCATCTTCAAAATATATACTTTTAAAATATGCAGTAAGGTAAATAATGGCTTGAGAAAACTAACTTTGGACTTTTTTTTTTTTTTATTATTATCTTCATTTAGATATGCTGTCTCCAGCAATGGAAACTTCAAATATAACTCCATCTGTTTATAGTGTCCATGCATTGACCTTACTTTCTGAGGTAAATGTTTCCTTGGAGATAATGAATACTGTCTAATTATAAATTTCTATGTTATGAAAAGCTTTGGACTAGAAGTTGGGAGAAGGAGAATTGATGGGAAACAATGATGTGAATGGATTCTGGGTCTTGTCATGTAAAAGTATATAAAGCTTTGTTACTAACCCATTGAGATGGATGAGGTGTAAAGCATGGGCTTTCAGGTGTGTAGTATAGCCAACTTTTTTGATTGTAAACTTTGTGTGTTTATCTTTGTGGTACATCTTATTTACTGCTGATAATTGCAGTCAGTCTTTGAATTTTTTCTTTGTTTGTAGTTTATTCTCTAGAATGCTTTGACCCGCAGCTTGCACTTCCATGCTTTTACCTTAATGTGTTATAAAAAGGATGGAATCTTTATACTCTGGGCTTTGCATGGTACCTGAAATTTGATCACTTCTATCATAAACTTGAATGTTTAGTAAAGAACATTATACAAAACAAATGATGAATAGTAGATAAAAAGCAATTTAAGAATGCTTTATAACATGTCATCTTCTTCTTTTGTAGGTTTTGGCTCATCTCCTGGACATGGTTTTCTACAGTGATGAAAAAGAGAGGGTTATTCCTTTGCTTGTAAATATTATGCACTATGTTGTGCCCTACCTCCGTAATCACAGGTACCTTTAGTTTATTGAATTGATGTAGATGTCTACAGCCAGAAGAAATTTGGATGGTGACACTTAAGCTGAAACAGGCATGATAAGGATTAGATGTCTATCAGACTTTCTATAAAGCAGCAATTCAGAACTGGCTTATGTTGACTTTTTTTTTGTTTAGTGCTCACAATGCATCCAGCTATCGAGCTTGTGTCCAGTTATTAAGCAGTCTTAGTGGATATCAGTATACGAGGAGGGCATGGAAGAAGGAAGCATTTGACCTCTTTATGGATTCCAGTTTCTTCCAGATGGATGCTTCGTGTGTTAACCAGTAAGACTTTCTTCTTACTGCTTATAAATTACAAATTTTACAAATTTTTGCCCCTTACAAATTTTATGTATTCCATTAACATATGGGCCAAAATTTCCCAGAAGACCTCTGTTGAGAGAAGCAGAGATTTTCTGTGGTTTAGGTTACCATGTGAAATATGAAACATAAGGTATATTTCTATACATAAATCTATTTTTAAAAATAATCTTAAAATTGAAAAAAAAAAAATTCTGTGAGGAAAACGTGGTTAGCATTTTGTAGAAACATAGAATTATTTGCATTGGAAGAGACCTTAAAGATCATCTAGTTCTAAACCCCCTGCCATGGGCAGGGACACCTTCCACTAGACCAAGGTGCTCAAAGCCCCATCCCACCTGGCCTTGAACACTCTTAGGGGTGGGGCATCCATGGCTTCACTGGGCAACTTGTTCCAGTGCCTCAAAATAAAGAATTTCTTCCTAATATCTAAATTTGTCCTCTTTCAGTTTAAAGTAATTCCCCCTGGTCCTGTCACTTCATGCCCTTGGTAAAAAGTTGCTCTCAGCTTTCTGGAGGCTCTTTAGGTACTGGAAAGCTGCTACAAGATCTCCCGGAAGCCTTTTCTTTTCCAATCTGAACGACCCCAACTCTCAGCCTATCTTCATAGAGAGGTGCTTCAGTCCTCTGATCATCTTTGTGGTCTTCCCATGGACCCCTTCTAATGACTTCACATCCTTCTTATGCTGGGGGTCCCAGAGCTGGATGCAGTACTCCAGGTGGGATCTTACCAGAGTAGAGAGGCAGAATCACCTCCCCTGAACAGTTTGCCACCCTTTTGGTGCAGCCCCAGATGCACTTGGCCTTCTGGACTGTGAGCACACACTGCCAGATCAAATTCCGTTTTTCATCCACCACCAGCCCCAAGTCCTTCTCCTCAAAGTTGCTCTCAATGCCGTTTCTGCCCAGCCTGTATTTGTGCTTGGAATTGCTGTGACCATTCTGCAGAACCTTGCACTTGTCCTCATTGTACTTCTTGAGGTTCTCATGGGCCCATTTCTCAAAACTTTCAGGGTCCCTCTGGATGGAATCCCTTATTTTCTTGGGGAAGGGGGTTCAAGATACATAGTTTCAGATCAAACAACATCAAGTAAATGGTACCTTCTGAAGCAGAGACCTTGGATTGGAAGCCTTAACCTAAACTGAAAGAGCAGAAAAAGCTCTGCGAATGTTCCTGAAAATGCTTGGTTTTTTCTGATTTGTGTACAATTTTCCTCTTTTAGTTGGAGAGCTATTATGGATAATTTGATGACACATGACAAAACCACATTCAGGGATTTGATGAGTAAGTATTGATGTAATAGTGACTTTTCTGCAGTATAAACATTAAATAAATGAAAAACAAGTATCTTGAAGAAAACGCTTGTCCAACGTCTATTCCAATTTGATTTATTTAGTCTTTTTCATGTTTTTTTCAGCTATTTGTTTCTGGAGAGCCATAAATAACCTGAAGTGCGAGAATATGATAGCATACTGGCACACAGTGAATTTTGCCTATATGGCAAAGCTGTTTAAGTAGAGTGGGTGGGTGTGGTGTTTGGTTTTGAAGATCAGACACCAACTCTGCTTAAAAAAAACTGATTCTGCACATTTGAAATTTCTGAGCATCTATACATGCAAATTTTATTTTAAAAAATGGCTGATCTCCCTCCTAAAAGCCCCTAAATCCAGCCAGTATTGTGTATACTTACAAGTTTTCTTTAACTTGTATTTTGAATTTCTGGTTACGAATTCAAATTGCAAACCATGCATCATTTCAACATCTGCTTTCATAAGAGTTATTTGTGCCTAGAAGTGAAGCAGAAGGGAAATTCATGAGCTCTTCTCTGCACTTTCCCTTTTCTCTTTCAGCACGAGTGGCTGTGGCCCAGAGCAGCTCCCTCAATCTGTTTGCTAACCGAGATGTAGAGCTGGAGCAGCGCGCGATGCTCCTCAAGAGACTCGCCTTCGCCATCTTTAGCAGTGAGATAGACCAATACCAGAAATACCTGCCAGACATACAAGGTCAGTAAAAATGTATCATTTAGTGGACTTCTTTAGGTTAACTGTGGAATGCCTGTATGACAGAGTAACAGCAGGTTAAATTTTTATCCTGGAATATCACTGTTTCCATAGCTGAAACAAAGTTGGCAGATTTTGGTTAAAATGTTTTCAGTCTTAAATGACTACAAAATATGCAGAATTTGTGAGTGCCGGTTGACATTAATCCAGATTATTTCACTGATCTGTCATTTTATCCTTGATCAATATCCTTGGATACCTGCACAATATGTTTTGACATGAACATCTGAGGTATAAACACCTATCAATTATGGATAAATAGGAAAACTGACCTTGACATTTTGAATTCTTGACTTTTTTTGCTGGTGTTTTTTCATCTGTTCAGTTTATCTGTCTTATTTATCATTGAAGTTTATTTCTTCCAATGACCTTAAGAGACTGGGAATGGGAACTGCTTGGATCTTTTTTTTAAGATGATGCAAATAGTTACAGCAGCAACTTTTAGATGTATCATCTTTTCATGCCACCAAAGGGACACTTTGGTCTCTTCTTCTATCTGGAAAATCAGTTGCATCATCTTTTTTGTTTCATTTGTTCCGGGATCTGTTTTTTGTAAAGTTATTTGGTTGGTTGGTTGGTTGGTTTTTTGTGGTTTTTTGGGTTTTTTTTATTTCCAGTCAAGTCAGTAGCTGGGATTACTATTTTCATGGTATCAGGTGGTTTTACTGGTCTGAACTGCAACATGCATGTTTGTTGGTTTGACTGAAAAATTTCTTTATGTATCTGCGTCTATAGGTATTGAATGCCTAGAGGTGATCATAGTTCAAAAAACTGTGTCGTCCCTTTGTAATTTCTCATGTACTATGATGGGGCAGTGTTTTAATAATAATAATACATACAAGTTGTTCAGGCTACTGTGGTATTGTTTGGAATCTGTTAACTCTTCTTGTTATAATGGTTGAAACTCTGCATAAGATGAGCAAAGTTCCCAGACGCACTATTGCATTTATGTAGAGAACTTAACCAAAATAGGCAACTGCACTATTTAGAGGTTTCTCTCTTTTGTTCCTTCTTTGGTGGAGGGGTTATTTTTTATGTTGACAGAATAAAATTAGTAAAGTAGTGGAACAGTAAGATGGCAGATACATAAAATTGAGAGTAAATGAGGGAAGGAGAAAATTCTCAATGGAATTATTCTGAACTGAGGGGACCCTTCTTGGCTTCTTGTTTCAGAAAGGCTGGTAGAAAGTCTCCGGTTGCCACAGGTTCCCACCCTTCATTCCCAAGTGTTCCTGTTTTTCAGAGTATTGCTTTTAAGAATGTCTCCACAGCACCTTACCTCACTTTGGCCAACCATGATCACTGAACTGGTGAGTTGCAG
Organism: Corvus kubaryi; assembly: GCF_017639235.1. Lineage (NCBI taxonomy): Eukaryota > Metazoa > Chordata > Aves > Passeriformes > Corvidae > Corvus > Corvus kubaryi. The sequence goes on from NW_024582091.1 coordinate 14,663,592, forward strand.
GTGTCTTTCATTATTTAGAAGACTGGTGCATATCTGAGACACAACCTCATTTCTCCTCAAGATTTTTAAGAAAATCTCTTCTAGAGATTGTGCATATAAATGTGCAATGGACACAAATTGAAAGCTGACTTATTTTCATAGTCCTGATGTCTGGTTTTTGTGGTGAAATTGAGTATCTGTTGGCTTACACTGTTTCAGCTGTTCTGCTGTCTCCTGATTTAAATTTGCATTTGCCTTCATTGTTCCCTACTGAATCCTACTTCAATTTCTGTTTATGTATGTGTACCCTCTCCACCATTCCCACTCCTGCTCTTCTTTTTCAGTGTTCCCTGTTTCTACTTTCCTGGTCATTCTTCTTCCAGCAATGGGGATGAGAATCCATGTAAAGGAGTCGGAATCCATGTTTTATTGGCAGTTGGTGGTCATTCAGGTCACATTGTGGCTAAATTTTGTGACTACATTTATACAAGTCTTGGCTCAGATTTCTTCCTTCTTGTTTTACTCTTCATAACAAAACAGTAAAAATATCTGTTTCCAGAGCTTCTACCTGCAGAATCTCCAGTGTTGGCTGTTTGACACACTCTTTTGGGTTTCAGCTTTGGCAGTGGGAACGGAGGAGAGTGGTTGGTGCATCCTGTGATCCATTTGGCCTGTTATTCAAGGAGTTCCCAAGGGACTGAATAACAGAGGGAGCAAATCATAATCATTGCTGTGATGATTATTTTTTTCAATCTGCAGGTGCCTAACCTAGCCCTTGAATAACCATAGATCCAAGCAATAGAAGGAGAAAAGCTATATAAAGTATTTTAAAGATAAAGTGTGTTGTTTTACCAATAGATGCATTTAATTTTAAGCCTGTCAATACTATAAATACTAGAAAACCCATTCTACTCAGTGTGGTCTTCTGATTTCAGTGCTGTACCCTGGCCTTTGCACAAGTTACCACAGTCTTGGAACTACTTTCAGTTAGCAGGACTGTGTTGCTTCTAGGAATTCCCACCTGAGCCTGACTGCTCCATTAAATGATTCTTTATTCTCATTTTGTTTAGGTCTTGCTCTCTTTCTAAGAAGTGGAGGGGGATTCGCCTTTGAGAGCTTTCCTGGCCATAAAAGAGAGAGTTCCTTGTGGCCTTTGTATTACTCAGGTTATATAAGGGATGAAAGAGCTTTAGGGTGCCATTGTCCACTCATACAGGAGTGGAAATAAAGCTCCAAACTATTTGTCTAAGGCTTATTACTTAGGTCTTCCTATAGTGTTTTCCTGAGTCACCATTAAAAATGGTATTAAAATGTAGCATTTGATCTTCAGGTGCAAGTGTTTTTACTGATGGAACAGGAGCTCACTGCTGATGAAGATATTTCCAGGTAAATGCATAAATTTCCTGCTTGTTAAACTTTGTAAAAATCCCTTGGTATGCTGATGGGGAGTTGAGTCATTCTTCAGAATAATTTGTCTTAGAGTTGTTGAGCTCAAATTAGAAGGACAAGTAAAGGGTAGTTCAGTCTGACTGCAGTACCAGGGACAGACTGTTCAGGACAAAACGAAATCCTGCTGCCAGATTGCTCATAAGTCACTAAGGTAAATTGTATAATACAAGTGTCTGAGTTCTTACAGTGTCTGCCTGACTAAAATGACAGTGCTGCTGCAATTAAATTATGCATGGCATAGCTTATACCTTTTCTGTGTCATACACTTATTCTAAGTAAGACTGATGCACTTTTGTCTAAATAAAAGCATTGTTTCTTCTAGTATTAGAAAAGTGAGGTAGATAATTTTTCTTTTTTTGTTATCCACTTTTATCTCACCTACCTTCTGTACAGTGTGATCCAATTTCAGTCAATGCTAGCAGCAGAGGCAGATTTCTCAAATGAGCCAGAGTTATTTGCCCAAGTTTTGCTCACTTTTTTCCTAGGTTCTCTTTGTGTATTTGGAGGGTTTTCCCCTCAAATAAAGTAATATCAACATGACTGGCAATTTTAAACTTTCTCTAATTTGAATATCTGGGAACAAGATACAGTACAACAAATTTATTTTATATTGACATTTTATCACATATATATGCATACAGAACTGCACTCATAGCACAGCCTTGTGTTTGGATTTGATTTATGAATTCAGGATTATGCTGGTAAATAAAGAGTTGTGTGTTTGTAAAGGCAAGTAAGAAAAATCAAGTTTTCATTGTGGCAGAAGGTTGTTATGACTCACTTCCCTGCAATAATATATTTTAGAACTTCTGGCCCATCTGTTGCTGGTTTGGAGACAACTTATACAGGCGGCAATGGTTTTTCCACATCCTACAACAGCCAGAGGTGGTTGAACCTGTATTTGTCTGCTTGCAAATTTCTGGACTTGGCTCTAGCTTTACCATCTGAAAACCTGCCTCAATTTCAGATGTGAGTAGAAGACATTGTCATTTAAGTTTTTGGATGTTTCTCCATGCCTCTTGGTAAAATTCCAGTGTATAAAAAAGTCTTTGGCTTTCTGTTTCCCTTCTTTCTTTGGACAGCCAGCACAGCCCATAGTTTGTTCCCTCGCAGTACCTGAGTGGCCCCCAGGGCAAAAGATGCTGCACATCAAATTAGCTCAAGCTGGTTTGATTTAGCCTGTGGCAAGAGATTTGCCACACTTGAGAGATCATCAGTAGTAGTGATTTATTCAAGTATTTTATTTTTAAAGTATTTAGTTGCAGTAATGCCTAAGAACTCAAAATACACCCACCCATCTCAGTGAGTAATGCATGAGATCAGATCTTAAATTACTGTTGCACAGTCTGTTTGGAAGAGGTGGCAACAAACCTCCTTAAAAAGGGGATCCCATAGGTTTTTATTGGTCAGTAGTAGGCATGTGTGCAAGCTGCTTCTTCGATGCCTCTGCAATCCTGTTCCACTGGAAAAAAAAGAATGCAGAACAACTGGTATTTGCTGGAAATCCTGGGAATGAGAGGCCACAAAGGACAAAAGAAGGTGTCTTGTCTCTTCCTTTACACTGCACACTAGTGACTCTGTGAGGGCTCCTGCCCTGGCACAGCTCTGTAGACATTTGGTCACCCCTAATTATCCTGTAGTTTAAAGACACTCATGTGGGTTAGAGGCTGGAAGGATTTGCACACACTGTGTCAGGGTGTGCCCTGTAGCATTTCTAAATCTAATGTTGAAGGCTTTTTCACTTATTTTCTGGGGACGTAGCTCATAGTTCTTGTCCAGTTCTCCAAGCTGTCCTAATCCTTGTTATTAGCCAACCTCATTTTATTTAGGTCATTACTGTCATTTCTGGAAAGACAATATATGCTGAATAGTCATACTGTTTACTGTGCAGTTCTCATGGAGGCTTGAATTGAAGTTTTAACAACAGAAACTTTTATTTCCTTTGTAGTTTATAGTACAAGTAGCCAGTCCTTGCAGTGCAGCAAGGCACAGGTAACAGAATGGTCCACTTGGTCTCACTGGGCTAGGAATGGGTAAAATAAATGAGTTTTTATTATCAGCATGGTATATTGAGAACATTTTGTGTGTACATATTGCAAATATGCAGCAAAACTTAAGCAACATGTATTTTATGATTCAGAACTGCTTTCAGTTCTCTTGCACACAGTGAGGATGTGAATACTACTGGTTTTAGCTTCTCTGCCTTATCTTGTTCTTGGCATCCTTAAATAAGATACTCTAAAGGGAAAAGATAAGGCCATGTTACCTCCTGCTTTTCAGAAAGTGCTTTTCTTATTCTTTGTTGTCAAAGACTAATGTGTTCTTGTGAGGGTTGACTTGGGTTTCTTTTTTCCTCCCTCCTTCTCTGATACTTCACTAGATTTCCTCATCCATTCATATCTTTGATTGATCAGAAAAGCCTGCATGTTCAGTGAGGATAACGTCTGTTTGTGTTATCTCATGGCAGGTATCGTTGGGCTTTTATTCCAGAAGCATCAGATGATTCGGGCTTGGAAGTACGAAGACAAGGAACACATCAGAGGGAATTCAAACCCTATGTGGTGCGTCTGGCAAAGCTGCTGCGAAAAAAAGCAAAGGTGTGTTGCTTTCTTCTTTTGCTTTTCACTGAAAAGTTTCATGTACAATGGCTCACAACAGTCTTTGGTTCTTGTATATTGTAAATTTTTTTAACAATTAAGAGGGGAAAGGATTTTTTTCTGGTGTAGATTCCAGCTGGAGTAATCTCAAGTCAACATCAGGCAAAAACCACATGTAAGTATAGAAAACAAGTCAAACAAACAAAGAAACCAAGGCCCAAACCGAACAAAAAAGCCCCAAAATTAATCAGACAACAGAAAAATTCATAACCTGCTATGGTCAAAATGATTATGATCACTGACTTTGCATTTCTAAATCAAAAGTATTATTTAAATAAAAAGTAAAATATACTCCTTTATCTAATATATTTTAATATAAAATCACTTTCAGCTGGTCATATATGTAGATACTAGTCTGACTACCTACTTTTTCAAGTAGAAAACCAGTTTTGTTAATAACAAATATTTAAAAAACTGTTGCATTTCTAAACATGACAGAACCAAGAGTGTTGAGACTAAGCAGACCCTGGGACTGTGATGAGCAGAAGGTGGCAGAGATCAGTAGAGACAGTTCTGGGGAAATCTTGGCTGCACGGTTTGTAGAGTGGGAGCAGAGTTAGCGTTGTCATTATGCTGGTGCATGGGGTGGATTACTCCCCCAGTTTGTGGGGTTGGAGGCCTGATCTGCTGATGGAGCTGATGGAAGCTGCCCAAGCCCTGTCCCCAGGAGATCCCTTCTGCTGCCACAAAGTAAGAACATTGCTGTCAGATATTTTGCTGCTCCTGCTGTGAGGACAGAGCCCTCCTGGACAGGCAGTTCACTGGGAAATGTTGCTGGGTGAGCTGGGGAAGCAGGGAGGAAGTGCAAAGCCAAATGGCAGAAAGTTTTGAAGTTTTATTCTCAGGTTTCTCTCTGGTAGCTTGCTGTAGCTACTGCATTTACAGTCTGTAATGTCTCCAGTGAGTAAAGAAACTACTGCTGAGATACAAGTGGCTACATTAAATTTAAGGATAACTTAGTTGCAGGCAGATCTGAACTATTGAAGTAAGGCTCACAATTATGGGGGATAAAACTACTATCTGAAGCATATCTGCATTCTGCATTTTACCATTTTTGAACCATGAAGATGAGACTAAATTTATCTTCTTGTATGTATAAAGGAGTAATGAGTTTTAAGTGGCTGCTCCTCAGGCATAGCCTCTAACCCTGGTGTTCAGTGTAGTCTCAGTTTAGAAAGTTGTCACACTCCAGGTAATATCTGCACATGAATTTATACATCATATGTGATTTATAAATACACATGCTGCTGGTAAGTACTGTATGCTGAGATAGATGCCTGAAGTCAGGACTCCCATAGTATGCTTCAAGAATTCAGAAAACTTCCTGGAATTTCTGGAACCCCCTAGTCATGGCAGCAGTTGCACACTGAACCATAGGTAGGTGTATGATGATGAGATAAACATGAGCTAATGAATATTGACTTCAGGCCATTTCTTCTTTATGCAGAGGAGAATACTGTTATATATAGCTGTGGGGTTTTCCTAGAAAATAACTGAGAAAAATGGAGTGGATCTTAATTTTCCTTCATGGCATTCTGACTCATGTTTAGATTCATGTAGTATGGTGTTGCTCAAGCTCTGTTATCTGAGGGAAATGTTCTGAAAAACCTCCTTCAGCAGTGCTGGAAATAAACAGAGGCACAAAGTGGCAGTGCTGTTTTTGTCTAATAGTGTCTTGGCCATACTAGCTTGAGTCTGCCATTTCTGAATCATGGACTTACCGGGGTGGGTGATTTTTCTAGCTGAAGCACAGCACCCAACCAAGCAACTGCACGGCCTTCACGGCAAAGTATTATTTTCATATATGAAATGCAGTCTGAAAGTTCTCCTCTTTCCTTCCACAGGACAAACAGGAGGACTTTAAGACGGTGGTTTTGGAGGGAATGGAGATGGCCAAGCATCAGGTGAGGGTGGCCTTTGATGCTTGAGTTGCAAAACAAGCTTGCCATAATAATACCATCACCTCAAGGTCCTGGACACTATTTAGCATTCAGTAAGAAGTAAGAGGGATCAGATTTGTTATAGAACAAAGCTGAGAGATTTTTGAGGTGAAAGGACCATAAGGACCCTTATTTTTACAGATAACTTTAATTTAACAAAAGGAAAACTTTTTAGAGTTGGTTTCCTATATGAAATAAATTACTAAAAGTTAATGTTAGTTCTAAGAAGAATTATGATTGCAAATCATTGTAAAATTAAATCATAATTTTTGTCAAACTGCAGGTGTGAAACACACAGTCCCTGGTTGGTCTCCCTCAAATTAACTGTTGTTTTAAGCATCCATGGAATTAGTGGTGTTTGCTTAGCCAATAGTGCCATGAGGAAATGGCTTGGACAGGTTGTATTTCATTGCTCAGAGTTGGTATTTGCACATGCACCCCATTTGGTTGGCTGCTGTGTGACACCGACACTTGCTGCATGCTGGGGGCACTCCCTGCTCCCCGCTGGGTAATGCTAAGCATGGTACAGAAATAGTATGGAAGAAACTTCCCTGTGAATACAATGAGAAGTTTCTTAAGGAGAAACTCTAAAAATCAGTAGCCTCATTTAAAGAAGGAGGCATCAACAACTCATTCTGTGTTGGAAATTTAGTCTTCCCTTTGCTGTGGTTCAGTGTGACCCTTTCTTTTAGAAGACTTGTAAAGCTAAAATAGTGATCTCCTGTGGCAGGGAGCCAAGCCACCAGATACATTCATATTGAATTTAGACCTAATTGGGGTTTGTGAAATAGTGCCCTGTAGGCTCCTCAACTGCAGGACAGTTGCTTAATTTAAAGGGAAAAAACTGTATTTGTTTAAGTATCATGTCTTGAAAACAATCTATTTGCTCAAAGGCTGTGCAGTCAGTGATCCTTACCTCATGCTCTGCTCCCACTGCTGTCCTTTCCCCTTCATTCTTCTTTCATTACCAAGTGGACCCCCTGCCTTGGCCACGGGCACTGCCAGGGCAGTGGGACAGAGGTGCTGGTCAGGGTGGATCCACAGGTGGCTCTTCTTGGTGAGGCCTTTGTGCTTCTTTTCTTCTTCCTTGCAGAATAAAATCCAGTATTGCTGGAATTCTACTTTATGGTACAAGCTCTCTGCACTGGTTTGTCAGTAACAGTACAAACAAGGTGTTTCCAGTGGTGATAGTACCTTACTGTCTAGATCTGAGTATGGTTTTTGACTCAGATAACAGAAATAGGGAAGAACCATATGAGAACCTGGATGTTGGTGCTCAGGTCTTTCAGTATGCAGATATTTAAGGCAGCCCTAAGCAGGGTTACAGCAGTGTGCTGCTGCTGGTGAGCATCTGGTGTGTGACTGCTGCCTTCGCTTGTGGGGTTCCCGAAATTCTTTCCTTTGAAATTCCCCCCATGAAATGGAAGGAACATAATCGAGTTTTTCTGAGAATACACAATGAGTAACTGAACCATTTTCCTTTGAGAACAACTTCAGGTGTTTCTCAGAAGGTCCATTTGTGTTATTTGTGATACTAAAAACAGCATTGCTTTTTGCTCTTCCCTAAAAGTCTGAACTCAAGCTGCAAAGTGAAAATGCTTTGTATCTATTTTAACCTCCTCTGGGGTTTATCATCACTGATGGTGGTGGTATCAGCTGGTGAAGTGTGTGTGTGTCACCAGAGAGGAAACTGCTTTGGAAAGCAGCTGAAGTAGCTCACAACTTCCAGCTGTCACCAGCTTGGGCCATTTGTGTTGTCCCATGGGGTGCTGCCCAGGAGCAGCTCCACAGCGCTGCATGCTGGCAGCTGCCTTGCTTTGGGACAGCCCTGGGCTGAGATGTTGGACTCGAATACCCACTGCAACTCCTCCATTAGCATCAGCTGACTGCCACCTGTACACTGCTAGCCACTGCCTCTGCAGGGCATGGTGGGGGGGAGCAGAGGACCTGCTTTGGAAGCTACACTTCAGCATTTGTGTGTTTTGTGGATAGGACAAATTTTTTTTGGCTTTAGAAAAGTACTATATTGTACATTAGTCTTTTGTTTTTACCTGTGCTTTTCCTGTTTTGTCCTGTATTATTTCCCATGTCTCTGTATTTGCAGAAAAACCCGGAGGAGGATGGCTCAGGGAAAACATTAAGCTGGGAACCAGGTCACTTGCTTTTAACCATCTACACCGTTCGCAGCATTGAGCAGCTTTTGCCTTTCTTCAATGTACTCAGCCAAGTTTTTAACAGCAAAGTCACAAGCAGATGTGTTGGACACTCAGGGAGCCCTGTCCTTTACCCAAACTGTTTTCCAAGTAAGGACATAAAAATGGAGAACCTCAAGACCTTCTCCAGCAAAGCAAGACAGAAGATAGAAGAAATGGTTGAGAAAGATTTTCTTGAAGGCGTCATAAAATCATGAACCAAACCAGTACTACTCAGCCTATATGTAGTGTAACTATTTAAATGAAATACTGTATCTTTCCCAGTTGTATAGTATTCTTTTCTTATTTTGTATGTAATGAATACTTAATGTTGTATTTAAGTTAAATATTTGTAAATAAGAGAAGCTCTGGATGTGGCCTGAATCAAGTTTAAATATTGGTGGCTCATATTGATTATGGTGCCTACTATTTACAGTAAATGTTTTGTTGTCTTGAGTTCTGTCTTTAAAAAAAAATGAAAAAAAAATACAAGGTGCACATTTTTTCAATTTGTTTCCAGTTTATTTTTGTCTTCTTTTTTTTTTTTTTTTAATCTATTGAAACTTGTGCTTATTTAATAACCTGTAGAATTATATTATGGCTGGAGTTAATACAGGACTACAATGAACTGTTTGTCAGAGGTAGACACCCTGAACCAAAGTATGCCAAGGAGGATACTGGTGTGTATAAAACACTGCATTCTGTTGGCCCAGCCCCTTCATGGAGCTGGGGAGCAGTTAAGGCCACAGAAGACAAAATTGTCTCTGTCCCTTCCCTCTCGAGTGTGATTATAAATTCTATTACTACAAATCACTTTCTAAATAATCTCATAAAGTATCTAATGAAGATAAAATTGCAATAATTATTATTAGCAAATATTCTTTTTCATTATATTGTTTCCCCCTCAAAATGAGGTGAAGTGAATCTGAAGTCTAGTGACAGCCTCTGTCTTACACTGTTTGCCCACAGACGACTGGGCTACTGGGGGAAGTGGGGATGATGTTCCTGCAGCAGCCATTGCACTGCAGCCACTGTGAGCATAGTCACAGCAGAGCTCAGGTCATGCAGCCATGGCCAGTGCTCTGAGGGCAGGGGGAGTTGGATTTCAGGCACAATGTGATGATGAACGAAGCTGGGGCAGGGAGGGGCAGAATTCCTTCTGGACACGGCCATGGCCTGTCAAGAAGTTAGACAAACTCGGGGAGGGCAACATTCAACAGCAAGAGCATCTCATTAAGAGGTAAGTTGCTAAAGGAGGTTAAGAATAAGCGGAGGAATATTCCACTCAGCTCTGATCAATCCTTGCTACTCCCAGGAAGTGTTGGCTATGTGTACAGCAGCACATGGTAAAAAAGGTAATATTAAAAGATAAGGGAAGTTGTGTGCTTTAACTGCCATTCGTTATATAGGCTGGGGTGGTGCTCCTTTTCCACCAGCGAGGTGGAAAACAGCCAGGCTCACTTCATGGGCGAGGGCATCTGCATTCTCCTGTGGAATGTTGGAAAAGTTAGTTATGCTGCTGTCAGCATGAGAAGAATAGAGCAAATATGTGATATTAAGGCAAGCATTTTCCTGCAAATGCTGTGTTCCCTATATTGCTCCATCAGCCATTGCCATCATACTGGCAGAGAGCAGCAGGTAGGAGCATGTGAAGTGGGGAGAGCAAGACCACTTTTGCTGTTGCCTTTAAGTTCAGAGCTGGGCTAACTTAACAGCAGCCAGAATTTTTTTTCTATTTTGCCTCTTATGAAATTGTGTAGTTAGGGGCTGCTTTGGTAATTTTCTTCTTAACCCTGAGCTCTCCAAAGGCTGCTTGTCTTTTCAAAATCATCTGGTGTTAAATCTGCCTTTATAAACATTTATATTTTCCTTTTGAAGATGAACATTGAGAACATTAAACATTGCTTTTCTAAATAAAAGAAAATCCAAAGTGATTTTTTGTGATCACTCTTTTTTTCCAAATTTAGCAGTTAAGTGTGATTAAATGACAAGTATGGAAACAGACTTCCTTCATCACCCCCCGCTAAGCAGAAGATTGTTTAACATGAACAAGCCCACTCATAAACGAGTTGTTTAAGCTCTGACCTGTGTGTCTGCTTCAGCATAGATTCTGACAACGTCCTCTGTTCCTGATGGACGGACAAATGCCCTTGACAGTTTGTACTTCTTCACAAGGGCATCAATTTTCTCCTGTAGCCCTGGGGGTGTCAGTGCTCGCCTTTCTGCGTCCGTTGTGTCAATAACACGCCTGTCTGCGACCTGTGGCATCAGAAACAGGATAAGGCAGAAATTCAGGGTTGGATATGTTGTGCTGCCTGGAGAAGAGTTCAGTCTGGGAGCTAATAAAGGGCTACTCAAACCCTTGGGGTCCCCAGGATCCCTGCTCAGCATCTATTAACCAAGTCCTGAGAGGCCTCAGCTGCTCAGTTTGAAAAAAAGGGTCAGTTCTGAACATGCCTCCTTGGTCAGATTGAAGTGAAGCTACAGCTTCCCCCAGTAGATAGAAACTTAAACTCTTTCCTCTGGTTTGTTTAGAGCCCAGAGCTTCCTTACTGTGTCTAATGGAATGCTGCCACATGGCACCTTCTGCTCAAGCTCTGTCTGAATGTTGGAAAGCATACAGAAGCAAGAAACATTATGTAACATTCAAGTTATACAAAGTGGCACAGCAAGAAAAATCCAGCTGTCCAGCAGGCAGGGGCCTTAGAAAAACAGGATTTTCCTAATTTGAAAGTTAAAATTTCTTCTTAAGTTAAAATTTGAAGAGTTTTGGTCAGATTTTTACATTTAACACAGCTGGCTATTATTTCATCATTTTTTAAAGTCATATTTCTATTTTAGTCCAAGTGAAATTCTGGTCCCCCCTCTGTGTTTTTTCCCAGCTTCTTTGCCCTACTTCTGCCCTTTAATGGTCTGTTTCAGCTTTAAAATAAAGCTTATCAGAATATGTGCAGGCAAAAGATGCTGTGAGCAGGGCCCCCAGAGGCTGTTGTAGCCTGAGCCAGCGTGGCTGGTAACGCACCTGGACCTTGAGCAGCCGATTGGGAAGGTCGGTGTAGAGAGCGTCCCACTGCTGCACAGTCAGACCCTTCAGAGCCAGGATTGCTTCAATAACCAGCATGTCTGAGACAGCATCGCCCACAGTCTGCCAATAGGGAGGGAAAAACACTGCAGCAGTCCACAGTGAAGACAGGGAGGCAGCATTTGATCAGTAATCTTCCAGCAGCGCCCAGCAGCAGCCTGACAGGAGCTCACAAACAGGCTAACCCTGCCAACACCGTGATTCAGTTCTCTCTGTTTTTACCTGATTAATCAGGTCAATCATGTTTTCAAGCATCTTTGCTGCTTCTCTTTTTTCATCATCTTTCTCCTCTTTCACCAGTTGTCGTATTTTAGTTTCAGCAGCTTTACTAAACAATACCTAGAGGAAAAAGATGACAGCTTGTCAAGATGAAACCAGGATCTGTGCAGTAGTGAGGAAAAAACTTTTACCATCTAAACCCAAATAGCCATCATTAATGTTTGCTACCATGAATTCCCATCCCCCCATAAAGCACAGAGGAGCTGGCGGCAATGCTGTGACAAAGACAGGAGTAAACAAGTCTGTTTTCAAACAAGGAGAAAAAGTCTTGTTTATAAAATTAGGTAGAGAGTGAAAAGACCTCCTTCTCTGGCTAATTCAACTAAAATTTTGTACACAGTGGCTGATCATATGTATTACATGCTCATACTTACTGTGCCATGTCCATTTGCCTCAAAATAAACACCCACATCAAACTCCTGGGCCTTGTGGTGCAAGTGTTTCACTCCTGTTTTGACACAGTGCACAGGTACCTGCAGCCCAAGGGTGTGCAGAGAATGGCAAGGTTACAGACTCTCCTCAGAAGGCAGAACTGAGCAACCAACTGAGTGGACTGTTGCAAACTAACCCATGTCTCATGGCCGCTGAGGCCCCAGAGCTAGAATGCTCCACTATTTCTGCAGACCCAATTAAAAAAGATTTCATTTATTCCTGTGTAAATAAAGGCTAATTAAAGAAATAAAGACATAAACTCCAAACCTTGGAAAATCCAATTTCGTTTATAGCTTGAGGGAACAGACTAGATTCACATACAAACAGAAATAGTACTGTCTCTCAATTCCTGAACATTTAGCTTGCTGCAGAAAATGAAACAATCACTGTCACAGTATCGAGGAGCCTTTACTGACTCACTTGGTTGCAAAGTTATAAAGTCCTCCATTTGTTTGAGAAATATAAAGGGATTTTGTTAAACATTTTTTAAATTAATAAAAGCTGACTATAATTTTTTAAGCTTTGCTCTCTTGTGTCTCCTTTGCCACCAAGAATTTTGTTACTACTGGAGGTTTGAAAGAGTAATTTATTTTTTCTTGATTTTAATTTTCCTAGCAATCATATTACAGTAGCATTTACTTTTAAAATAAACAAATGTAAACTACCTAGGAAAAACATGGAGAATACCTTCAGTGTTTCCTGGAGGTAGCGTGTGGAATTCCCATTGGCATATGCTGTTTGTACCACTGCCATCTTGAAGCTCTGTTTCACCTGAGCAAACCAATAAGCCAAGTTTTACTGTCCAAGAGGCACAGAGCCAAATGAGGAGGATAAATGGAAGGATAATCAGAACTGTTAAATGTACACTTAAAACTCCTGGGCATCAGAGGGAGGCACCAGCTCACTGAGAACTTCTGTATGTTTAAAAACAACATGAGTTCTGTTCAACCTTTATATATCCCATACTGATTTTTCTTGGGTCTGGATGAAGCAGCCCTTCAAGCTTAGACTTTCCAAACCCCTTTTTGGCCACAGCAGTGAGGTACAGGATTGATCTCTTTTTAAAGCTGGTACACTTTAGGTAGATGTAGAGAGACCACGTATCAACCAACACAGCTTCCTTAGCCTATATCATACTTTAAAAATTAAAATGCCAGCATTCATTTCATATGTTAGAGTTACCTTGGCAAGAAGTTCTTTTAGGAAGATACTAATTAAAGTTGCTATTTTATCTCCATCGATCAGGTGAAAATGGCCAGCCGTGTCCTTATAGTAATAAACAATTCTATCTGCATCACCATCAAATGAGCAGCATCTCTCATTGGGCTTCATGTCCAGCCCTAGTGCACAGAGTTACAAATGCAAGTTAAAGTCAGGAAAAGAAACAAAATCAAGTAATTTATTTCAGTGAGTGATTAGGAAAACATATTTTCTTTTCAGAGCACAGGTCTGCATACAAATGACTCTACTCAGGCACAGTTAAAGCCAGGATCCAGACGTGAGGCACAAGCATGCATCCCCAGCAGGTACTGCCCCTGTGCTGCTCCCAGCACTGCATTTCTCCAGTACACAAGCAGTGTGGGAAGGAGAAACAACACCATATCTTGGTGTTCAGATTTGGCCAGCAGTTGCAGTGAGAGGGCAGCTGTCCAATGGAGAACTCAGTTTAGTCTCAAATAATCTCATATCCAAACCAGCCTGCTCTCCCAGTTCAGGGGTTTTCTTTTATACACTTCTCAAAAAATTGATTGGAATAATTTCCTCACTGGTTTATGTCAATGAGTCAGCTGCTGGCACCAAGCTGTTAATTAACCCAGCCCTTCTGCAGGAACCCGGAAAAGTGTTTCTTCATAAAATAAATAACATTAATCCAGTCCTGACTGATCTTTGGACTCTGCCACCTTAACATTCAGAAGAGACCGTCAAACATATTTCAGCCAGTCAGAGAGATACTGTGCACTTCCAAGCAGTTTAGAGCAACATAAACTAGAGATATGCCAAATCTGGCCATGCTATTCCCTCTTTCCATTGCACAAGGAGAACCATTCATGCAGTCACTTAGTAAGGAACAGGGAGTCTACTTCCCCAAAAATGTGCACCCTTGCTAGACCCTGCACTTTCAGACCTGGAGATGAGATAAAGCAACATAAAATTACAGACTACATACCTCCAGGTGGTTTCTGGTGAACTTTCACAAAATCTGCACCACATAAGTGATTGAGTTTCTCCTTGGTTCCATCATTATATATGTGAATTAGCACCTCTTGTGGAAAGTAGGGCTTCATTTCTGATAGTTTCAGGGCTCCTATTCCATTGGCACAGTCAATCTTCAGGTGCCTCTGACTCTCTCCAGAGCAGTGAGACTTAGCGCAAGGGAAGAAGGGGCAAAGTGAACTCTAACCCTAGAGAAACCACACCTAGAGCATGCTGAATTAAAAACTTCAGGCCTTAACAGGCTAACAAACAAAAGAGATTAATTAATTTTGTACATTTGCACAAAGAAGACAACACCCACTATTCACCTGTTTTATCAGTTCCATAAAAGCTTTGGATAGTTTTTCATAATAACCTTCCAGTGTTGCTTTCCCATACTGCCCTTGGGTGTTTTGACAGCAGACCATGTAATGGAGCTGTGGTGTTGTCACCAGACCATAATCTAGCGTGAAACAAAAGGCACAATATTCAGAAATAGAATTGCAAATTAATTGCTGCTTAAAAGTTGTACAGTAAACAGACAAATGCAGTGCAGGAAACACAATGAAATTTTTCAAGTTCTCTTACGAAAATGTAACCTTCCCCTGCCCCCCTTGTATTAAAGCCATACAACTACCCTGAAATAAGATTGTTACAAGCAAGAATGGAAATGTGTCTAGGCTATTGCTTTAGGGCTACATAAAAGAGTCATATTTGCATTAAAAAAACTTGAAATGAGATTAGAATTGCAGAAGTGCAACCTACCATGGTACTGACCACCTAGAACCTGGACACCATCTATTACTGACTGGGACAGCTTCTTGCTGCTTGGCCTGGAAAACAAGTACAGCTGATAACCTTGGCAAAGGCATTTATCTATGGACTTGGGAAGGAAGCCCATGTAGAAGACTCAACAAGCTTCCTACCAGTAGATTTAGACTCACTGTGAAGAAATCTATACCTTTTTCTGTTGTAGGCAATTCCCAACGAAGTTTGAAAGCCAACACCCCCGGGGATTGCAAACACACGTAAAGTGCTGGACACAGGTGGACATCACAGAGTACCCACACAATTCCCCACCCCACACCACAATAAAGCATCCTGTTCAGAAGCAGTGCTAGGAAGTTCTTGTAGCTATCATGGAAGCTAACATAGCAACAGCATTGAAGAAGTTTTGCTTATTGCCATTATCATAAATTCAGCCACAAACAAAACATAATCTGGCTCCAGAGAGTAAAACATCCCAAAAGCATGAACACAGCACTGGCACTTCCATAGGAGCAGGATACATCTACAGCCTTTTGTAACTACCTGGTGTCTCTACCAATAAAAACCGAGGCATCTTTGTGCAGGTTCACTGCTGCTTTTTGGCAGATCTCAGTTATCACTTTCTGTAATTCTTGCTCCTCTGCATTTGCTAGTTGTGTGGCATACTCTTCCCAGGAAGGGTGCAGCATTTCTCCAAGAGGATCAACCAGCTTTACACCATTGTCTTCCTTAGTAGAAAAACAAAAGAACAAAGTATGTCTAAAAGTGGGGAACTAATAAAACCTCTTTGAAGACAGCCAACACATGGTTCAGTCATACTGTTTCTTTAAAAGTAGAGAAATTCTGGGATGCAATAAACTTAGCTGTTTAATTAAACCTCCAACAAGCCCCCAAAAAAGTACGATAACCAGCTTATTAAGTAACCAACTCTTTCTCCCTCATAATTTCGGTATGAAACACATTTGACATTAAAATGACATAAGGGGAGATTCTAATAACCTGCAATGCTCCACAGCAGCAGAAGTCTAAATGCCTGATTTGTAATCCCTGCATTTGCATGTTTATTTTTAAAACTTACAGATTTTACTCAAAGGTTCCTCTCTTCTCAAGGTTACTCCTAGCTTCCCAACATTAGAAAGTTACGTTGCAGGATGAAATGTTTTCTGCATTACACCATTTCCACATGAGAAAAAATCCCACTTGTGTGTACAGGGAAAAAGGTAACTTCAGATAGCTCAGAGATTGTATTTATAGGGAGCAGGCTAAATGCTTTAAGCAGGTCCAAGTATCTCCAGGATCTGGTCTCTCAATGCTATGATGAGCTTTGATTCCAACAAATTCATCACATCTTTCCACCCTTCTACCAAAACACTTCACATCATTCCACCAAACCGGTCACACGTTTAAGGAAAGGGCTGTTCTTACTTCAGGGTTGTGGGACGCTGTAACCATGATGCCAATGGTCGCTGTCACGGCTTTGGACCTGAGGACTGCCAGGAGGCCCATGCGGAACATGATGTGGTCCAGCTGCTCGGCCTTGGTGCGGAATCCAGCGGTGCCATACTGCAGGGTCAGCCCGGCAGGCTTGGGGTGCAATGCCGAGTACTTTCTGAGGGCCTCAGAATCCATTTCTAGAGAAGGAAGCACAAATGGAAGTGAGAGAAGACAAGTCACTGTAACCAGTTTCACGTTCTGAAGCCGGCGGGGACTTTTAGCCGCTCCCATCCATCTCTTGGCGGGACCGCAGCGGGGACCACGACCACAGCGAAGGAGTCTCTACACTCCCTGGAGCGCACTGGATAAACAGAGCGTGATCAGATATAAGCAGATCATGCACGGATGAGGCAAGGAGAGCCACGATTCCCAGTCGGCTGGATCCAGGGATCCTAACAAGTTCCCGCAGCGGGAGCTTCCCGTTTCTCACCGTGACATCAGCCGCCCAGTGCGCCCGGCCGCGGCTGCTTGCACTGATTTCCGAGCCCAGGAGCAGCGTGTCCTGCCTCCCTAAGCCTTTGCAGGGAAACCCCCAGCGGTGCTCCCGGGATGTTCCTCCCGGGCGGCAGCTCCGTGCGGACCGGGAGACGGACACCAGGCCGGGCCGGGCGGGGCCAGACGGACACGCTCCCTCACGGGCGGCGCCAGCAGCCGCCGCCTGCACGGCTGATTCCCTCGGGACCCCGCGGCGATGGCGTCCGGACGCGCCGGCTGGGACGGGACGGGACGGGACGGG
>NW_024582091.1:14681192-14845688 GCF_017639235.1 Corvus kubaryi
GGGCGTGGCGGCGGCGGGAGCGGCCCGGGCGTGTCCGGCGCGGGCTGGGACAGCCGGTCTCGCACAGCTTCGCTGACATCACGCTCCCGTTCCAAAGTTGCCCTCCCAGTGCGCTCCTTTTGGCTGGGGCGGAGTTAATTTTCTTCGCAGTGGCTGGTAGGGGGCTGTGGTTTGGATTTGTGCTGAACACAGGGTTGATGATATAGAGATGTTTTTGTTATTGCTGAGCAGGGCTTACACAGAGCCAAGGCCTTTTCTGATTTTCGTACTGCCACGCTGGGGAGGAGCCTGGGGGTGCTTGGGAGGTTGGGAGGAGACACAGCCGAGACAGGTGACCCAGACTGAGCAAAGGGACATTCCAGACCATGTGGCATCATGCTCAGTATAGAAGGCAGGGGAAGAAGGAGGAATGGGGCCAACGTTTGCAGTGATGGCGTTTGTCTTCCCAAGCCACCGTCAGGTGTGATGGGGCCCTGCTCTCCTGGAGATGGCTGAACACCCGCCTGCCCAGGGGAAGCACTGAATTCATTCCTTGCTTTGCTTGTGTGCCTGGCTTTTGCTTTCCCTATGGAACTGTCTCTATCGCAGCCCGTGAACTTTCTGCGTTTTACCCTCCCGATTCTCTCCCCGATCCCCGGGCGGGGGAGGCGGCTGTGTGGGGGGGGCTTGGCTGCCGGCTGGGGTTGACCCACGACCCCCTGACAACACGGGGTGTATCTGCTGATAAATAACGCAAATAATGTATCACTGCCCACGCACATCAACACGGGGCTCCATTCCGTGCTCTCTTCCATCTCTGAGCCCGGCAGGGCCCGCAAGGCTCCGCCTGCCCAGCCCTGCCCGGTGTGGGGCTGTGAGGGCCCGGCTGCTGAGTGCTGTGTGTCCAGCCGTGTTTAACTAAATTCTGCCCTTAAAGAATCCTGGGGCTTCCTTGTGGTGCTAAACCTCACCAAACCCCGGGGTTTGACTCCAGCCCTCGTTCCAGGCGTGCATGGAGGGCAGTGCAATGGCTGTCACGGTAAAAGAATGCCTGGAGCTCCAGCTGCTGGAAGTGGAAATGCTGCTTTCGATGTTTCCCAAAAGAGGGGAGTTCAGTCTGGATAAGGATGCCGTGCCCAGCATCCAGCGCTACCTGAGGAACACTGACGGAGCCCTGCCCCCGCAGCTGGAATATCGCATCGCTCTTGATGTAGGGGAGGCGAAGGTGAGAGCTGCCAAGGAGAGCTGTTCATGGGTGGTGTTGTCTTTACTCCTTCTGCACACGCTTGAAAACTGCCCAGAAAAACGGGGGTAAAAAAGCCACCTCATTTTTGTTTGCTTTTTGAAATGTCAAGAATAACAGAAAATCATGGCTGCTGCTAACACTGATCTGCATTGGAAATACAGTAACATAAAAATAGCCCCAGATGGCAGAATGCAACTAACAGGAGTCACATGAAGACTAAAACAAAACCAGCCTTTGAGCAGAGAAACCAAACTCGCAGTATAACAAGTTAGAATAGTTCAGCTGATTGAAGAAAGGGATTGAACTACTTGATGTAAATACTTGCACAGGGAACACAGGTCTGAGTGCATACAAATGCAGTGACTAGAAATTGAGAACAGACAAACTCAGCCTAAAAACCATTTTCCTTGGAATGAAAGTAACTAAGCCTTAGAACAATTTACTGGGTAATGAGGTGGCCTCATAATTGTTTTGAAACTTAAGGTACAAGCTTAGGTATCTTTCTAAAATGCACCCTTTCACTGACCTTCAGAGAAAAGTTTTATGAACCATGTAGGGAGGGCTTGTGTAGGAGTAGTGGGGTTTTTTCCATAGCAGATTGTCAAGGAACTTGGAAAGATAATTAGTCATTTCATGATTTGCTTCTCTCTGTAGGACTAATCATATGATTGTACACTGTAGTGAGTACCCCCTAACAGTCTACAGGAGCTTGAAGCACTCAGGATGCATAAATCCATAAATCCTTTCCTGCTCTTGGACTAGACTAGAGGCAGGGTTCAGCTGCCAAAGAACTGTGGTGCTCCATTTGAAGGCACTGTAGGAATAATCAAGAGAAATTCAACAGCCCAGTGTTCATGGGAGATCAGATAAGATAGTCTAGAGGTCTCCCTGACCTGAAAAGTACATAAATCTTTTTATCCCCTATAATCCTGATTCCTCTGTACGGTGAATACTTGCTTAAAATAATGGTAATGCACCAAATCATAGAATGGTTTGGGTTGGGAGCAACCTGAAAGATCATCTACTTCCAACACCCCTGCCATGTGTCTCTCTACAGTAGGTACAATCAAAAACACTGTTTCATGTAACTCTTGGCCTTCTTTTACAGCAGCTGGGCTCAGTTCATTAATCATGTGTATTTGGTAAGGGATAAGATTCTCAAAATCCCTTGACTCCAACAGTTCATCACTGTAGCAACACTGAGCTAGAAATATCCCTCGAGGGTAACTGTGTACCTTCTCCCAAGCCATAGCATTAGTTCTGTGAACAGCACAAAAGCAGCCTGGATGACATGGGAAGTGTTGTGAAAGTGACAGCATAATGCAACAGAAGAAAATGAACAGAATAACAATGGATTATTGGGACAAAAGGGAAGTGGAAATAATCCCAGTCATTAGGATGCTGCAATCTTAATTACATCTCCTCATAATCTGCCTCTGACAGGGAAAAAGAATCTAGCATGTCTTCAGTTGCGGAAGAATTAATTTTCTGTCTCTCTGTGTCTTCTGTTTTTAAGGCAAAGGTGGAATTGCAGGTTCTCCTTCCTCATATGTATCCTCAGGTAGCTCCTCAGCTCTTTGCCAGATCAGATGCTCTGCACAGACAGCAGCAGTTGCAGCTCAATACTCATCTCGCGTCTCACATCAGCTCTCTGGATTCAGGAGATCTGTGTGTTTGTGAGGCTGTGCAGTGGGTGAAGGACAACAGCCTGCCTTTCTTGGAAAACAGTAAGACCTCGTCTGAGTGTGCTTCAAAAGAAGTCAGGGTTAAGGAAATGCTGCATCGCATGTGGATCTACAGCCATCACATATACAGGCAGGAACTGAGGAAAAAGATTTTTGACTGTGCAAAGAAATTAAATCTGACTGGCTTCTGCCTAACTGGGAAACCTGGTGTCATCTGTGTGGAGGGACTCCAAGAAAACTGTGAAGAGTTCTGGCGTGATATTAGATATCCCAGCTGGAAGCATATTTCATGCAAGCATGTGGAGAATATGGAAACGGAGGGAAGCATTGATAATCTTCGTCTCTTTCATGGTTTTGAAGACCTGCAGTTTCAGGCACATGGTGATTATGGCCTGAGGAATGACTATCACATGGATCTTGGCCAGTTTCTAGAATTCCTGAAACAGCACCAAAGTGGACACATTTTTCAAATTTTATTTGGTGTTGAAGGCAAACTTTCAGACAATTGAGAGAAACTGTATAAAGAGTTCTAATTTTGGAGAGCGGGAGATGTTGCTAACACTGAAATATTGTGCCTTACAGCTATTGTGAAAAGGGAAACTTTAACATCTGAGATGAATGGTTCAAGTAGTTAATCTCAGCTTCTGTGCTGAATCGTCACATATTTTTGAGACGTGTTCAGTGATTAAGACTTTAAAACTGGCATTTGTCTCTATGAGCCATGCCTCAACGCACTTGCAAAGTGATAAACATTCCGCAGGGTGTTAGGAATTATACACTTCTGTCTCCTCATCCATACTGTGCTGTGTGAATTTCTTCCCAACATCTCATCTAAACCTACTCTCTTTCAGTTTAAAACATTCCCCCCTTGTCCTGTCACTACATGTGCTTGTAAAAAAAATCCCTTTCCAGCCTTCTTGTAGGCTCCCTTCACGTACTGGAAAGCGCTATAAGATCTTTCCAAAGCCTTCTCTTCTCCAGGCTGAAAAATCCCAATTCTCTCACCCAGTTGTCATAGGAGAGATGCTCCAGCCCTCTGATCATTTTTGTGGCCCTCCTCTGGATTTGCTCCAACAGGTCCATGTCCCTACTATGTTTGTGTCCCAGAGCTGGATGCAGTGGCCCGTTTAGGTCTCACAAAAGTGAGACAGGGTAAGAATCACCGCCCTCAGCCTGCTGGTCATGCTGCTTTTGATGCAGCCTAGGATACAGTTGGCTTTCTTGGCTTCAAGTGCTCATTGGTGGCTCATGTTGAGCTTCTTGTCTACCAATACCCCCAAATCCTCCTCAGGGCTGCTTTCAATCCATTCTCCTCCCAGTCTGTGTTTGTGCTTGGGATTGCCCTGACCCAGGTGCAGGACCTTGCACTTGGCGTTGAACACCATGAGGCTTGCACAGACCCACTTCTCCAGGTCCCTCTGGATAACATCCCTTCCCCCCAGTGTGTTGACTGCTCCATGTAGCTTGGTGCCATCAGCTAACTTGCTGAGGGTGCACTTGTTCCCACTGTCCGTGTCATCGACAATGATGTTAACCCCAACCCCTGGGGATGTCACTCTCATTGGTCTCCACTTGGACATCGAGCCATTGACTACAACTTTGTGACCATCCTTACCCACCAACTGGTTCATCCATCAAATCCATGTCTCTTCCATGAGAGAAGACAAGGACGTCATCTGGCAAAGCATCTGTCCGGTTATGTTAATAACAATTTTTCATCTGCTCAACTCATGGCATTTTATGTTTACACTGTTAGACCAAACACCTTGGAAATGAAGATGGGTCAGATGAGATAAAGTTTAGTTTTCACCCCTACATTACATAAGGAAATACATGTAAAATACAGAAAATAGCAAAAAACCCCTATATATATGTATTTAATATTACATAAAAATACAAATAACTTGAAGAATCCTTTCTATGTCAAATTAGTATTGAATTTTCCAGCAGCTTGCAAGAGGCAGTGCTATTAATGGTTCATTAGGCAGCGTTTTCCTGTGGGGAAGCGTGCTGAGTGCGGATGTGGATAGTGAGTGTTCCTGTTTATAATGCATGATCATATTTAAAGGTCATCAATACAGTATGTAGTTGAAGAATGCTACTGGAAAGTCCCCAGCAGCTGTGCCTTGAAGGACCACCAGCCCACCACCTCCCACTTTGTGCCTGAGTGCCTTAATGTGAAAATGGGTACCAAGCAATAAAAGCAGACTTACTGCTGAGCTGCAGAGGTCTGGCTGATCAGCTCCAACACCCAGGCACTCAACAGCAGCTGTTTAAAGACTGTGTTTCAGCACACTCAGCTGATGACAACACAAGTAACAGATATTATTTTATTTCCAATGAAACACAAGGAAGTGTTTTAATACCCTTCTCACAATAGCAATACATTGAAATGCAGAGTATTTCTGGTTGCTCAGAATATGATTAATGTATTTTCCTTCACTGTGGTAGGTGTACTGTTTGTGTGATCATAACTTCTGCCAAAAGCACAGTGAGGCAAAAAATGTTTACACGTTCCCATTAGGCAGTGAGGGAGAAAGTGCCTTTCTTTCTGAGTTTGGGACCTGTAATCTGCAGCTGTGACAGAGTTGAGGGGCTAGACAAAATTAGTATTTGGTTTTCTAGAGATAATCTCTAGTAAAGATTAGAAAGAAATAGTAGAAAAAATGTTCAAGTACACTTTGTTTCCAGAACCATTCAGAAAATATATTACATTTGTCTTAGAGTGGTAATTGTTTAACAACTAATGATTCCTCAAAGTCTATTCCTGGCATTTTCATACTCCCTTTTTGTCAGTAACACGGAGTTCAAGCAATTAGGCCAAACATTTGCAATGGATCAAAACAGTGGTTATCTTGGGGGAATGAAATCCTTGATCTCATACAGGACATTACCTTAGCTAATGTTAAATGTTAGTAATGTTAAATGTTATTGTTAGTAATGTTAAAATGTTCTAATTAAATGTGAACAAAAGGTTTGCAGGTTTGGTTCTTTTAGAAAATTTTCATTTCATTACTCCACACAAGAGTGACCAGTAAGGATTTTCTCTGGAATAAAATATTCTAACCTTGTGGTTGTTTAAAACTTGGGGTTTTTTTAAATAGTAGGTTCACAAATTATGCATATTACACTATGACCTGTAACAGATAAAACATCACATGCATTTTTAAGTGT
Organism: Corvus kubaryi; assembly: GCF_017639235.1. Lineage (NCBI taxonomy): Eukaryota > Metazoa > Chordata > Aves > Passeriformes > Corvidae > Corvus > Corvus kubaryi. The sequence goes on from NW_024582091.1 coordinate 14,687,277, forward strand.
CCTTTTATCTGCTTAAGTTCCCACTGATGTTGTGACAAAACTCTTGACTCAGGATACAACCACTTCTTTCAAAAAGATCTGTCGAACTGTAGCATAGGAGATCTCAAAGTAAGAATCAAAATAACCAAACAATGCAAATATATTTTTCAGATTAATATTTATTTTCTGATGTATAATTCATGATTTCTTGATCTGAGTTTCTAACCAAATACTATGATTTAGAAAAAGTTTTCTGCATCTTAAAAAATTAGCTATTCTTAGTCTTCCTAGGCAGAAACAACCTTAATATTTTAATGCTTTTTAACTGCAGATGATTTGTTCATTCTTCATTAAATATTTACAGTTTCACTTTCATGGCCTCTTCAGGCCAGGTGTAGGAGTCAGCCACAAAGCTGTTGTAATCAGTGCTGTACACCTGAGAGCGGATGAAGGCTTCAAGGTCCTTGGGCTGAGGATAGGTGGAGGCAGTGTTATTCCTGTAGGCTTCTTCTGCAATCTGGAAAGATGCATTAAAATCCTAATTAGTGCTGATAAACTGAGTACACTTAGCAGCATTTAAAAGTAGGACTTAGTTCAAAATCAAGGTGAGACTTCACCCTCTGGTGCTGGCAGTCACCTGTGTTCACACTGGATCCGGGTTAGTACCCTGTGAGTAAGACTACAACAGGATGATGTTTGTGTTTAAGTGGGTCTGACTCAGGCTACTTTTGAACAGGATTACACCTTCAGACTGTTACAAATACAGTGCTCCTCCTTGCACAGTAGTATCTTAGCTTTTACTGGGCAGTGGTGGATAAAATATTCCACAAGCCCCAAGCACTGAGATACAAGTTCTGCTTTTTTATCATTGCTTTATCCTAGTTTACCATCTTCCCAAAGCACTGCAAGAAAAGCATGATTTGTTCAAAGCTTCCGTGCTCTTTGCATATTAGAGAAGTTTAGTATTTGCCATAGCTTGATAATATACTTCATAAAAAGTAAACTCATGGGAAAAAAATAATCCTATACAGTGCACAGGATGGCTGGGGAAAATACAAATATTTGCTCGCTCTTTCCTCACCCAGACCATGCCTAAGTGAATCAATTATTCATCACAAATACAGCTGCAACAAAAATTAAGTTTGGAAGGGGTTGGAGCTCTCTCAACACATCAAAGTAGCCTCTCACATCTGAAGATCACCTGCTTGAGAAACAAGTATCTTCAGACTGGACATTCATCTGTGAAAGAAAGGAAGTCTGGCAGACAGGTTTTATGCAGCAGCACTGTGAAAAGATCTGCTTGAAACTGTGTTTGGCAAACACTCTAATGCTCCTCTTTTGAATAAAAGGGAGACATTCTTCTTCCTGCTTTCCTTAGCTCTCTTTAAAACATAAATTGTTTTAGTTTGGTGAGAAGCTGAGACCCAAAGTCACCTTATTAAGGCTTCTTTTCTAGGATTAATCTGAATCCCAACTCCATTTGATTGAGAAGCACTTTGGATGTTTATGTAAGGATGTCTTCAGGTCTGTGCACATAATTATCATGGTTGAATAAGGTCTGAATTCATACCCGATGGTTGATATTCCAAAATATTTTGATAGTGTTCCTCTCCTGGAAAAGGCAGAAGCCATTGCTAAACCTCTTGGGTTGTATGAGCCAGAGTAAGTATTTGCAGGAATAAAGTTCCAGCAGAGAACAGGCAGAAAGAATCACTTGGTAACGTTTTCCTTGTTTTGTATTTTATGTAACATGCACAAATAGAGCAGGAATTTCTATCACTGTGTTTGCCAAACACAGAACTGGTTTGATTTTGCCTGAGGAATTTAAGTAACATTTTTGACAGAGTAACATACAGAACAGAGTTACTACTTGCCTAAGAAGACATGAACTTTGAGAAGGATTTTTTTTTCTTAAATATACAGAATGAGTGAAGCTATGGAAACTGTTTCAAGCATGAGGGCTCCTTGTTATTCTCTCAAAATAATATGAAGTGGAATTACTCACAGTAAGGTGACAAAGACCGAGAACAATAATTGTAGAAAAAAGTTACAGAAGACAAGCAAAAAGTTGAAACTGATAACCATGAAGGGCCAAAAGCCCTTCAGCTGTGCAGCTGGCATGACTGTGGTGGACAGCAGAGTCTGTTCTCTACAGACATACACACTTGCTATAGTTCTGCAGCTCTCCTTGTATTTGGATTACCTTTACATTTATGAATTTAAATTTAATTTTGAAACTGCTAGGTGTCCAGTATTGATTGACATAAACCAACTTGTGTGAAGGTGTGTTAGGTGATAAAATCAAACTACGTAGAGCTGGTGGGAAGACGAAAAGCCATGAAAATCTGAAATTACTTACCCTCACAGCAATTTTCAATGACACATCCTGAATGGTGACTAATGGAGGGTAGAGACGACCTTCCTGTAAATTCTCATCTGTAACTTGCTGAGCTATAACCTGAAATAACACAAACATGTTTAACTTGACATGCAGATGCAGCTGTAGCTTGATTAGACAGTGGTATTGTCTTTGGCAAAGAAATGTTTCTACTTTGACAAATCACACAGATACTGCTTAATCTACCTAGGCAGCGTTTTTTAGAACCACCCTTGGCATTAGGAGAAGCTACAAAAGAATTAGAAATTTATGGAGTTACACCTTTTTTTCTCACTCAGACAATAAAAGGTAAACTTAATTCTTGAGTAAGTCCACACATAAACTAGCAAATAGCTCATTGTGAGGTATAAATTCCAGCCAACAATTGCAGGTGGGTCAAAGACTTCAAGGATATTAAAAAGCAGCTGTCATTCTGACAGTCGTCAAGTCAACCTGTGCAGGGAACAGAACTGAAACCCTTAAGTGTAAAATGCTCTGAATGAAATTACTGGCAGCTGGTATTTCTGCTATCATTAGCTACAATTTGTTTGTCTTTTGGGGACTTGAAATAGCTTTTTAGGGTGATCCAGATGTGGATAGAAGGAAAACTCTGCTCTGGATAACATCTGGTAGAGCCATGTATGACCCACCAAGAGGTTCTGAAAACACCAGGAAAGTCTAGGAAACACTGAGACTTGCAGCTGGTAACATAGCCCAAACAGAAACAAGAAGTGCATTTCTGAGGGAATTTTCTAGGAAAATACTTGAAACAAAGCACAAACAAAACTTCCTACAGTTCCTGTTGCATGTGGGTAATAGGATCTTGTACATATGCTTCTAAACAACTAGGACGGCATCAAAGCAGGTGTCTGGATGTCATTAATGCACCCCTTCCAGCAGATGCAGGTGAATAGTTTGAACTAAAGTAGCTCCAGGTTCAAAGAGAACTCAGTGTTCTCTTGTGCAATTTAACCAGAATGTTGGTAGCTGTCCTAAGTTTTTCCATTTGGAGTGAAAATGCTGACAAGAGCAATAGGTGATTACACTTTTGAGTATAACAAGTGAAAGAAAATTATTTGTTTACATTTAAACCTGAACTTGAGAAATACAGCAGAGAAAAACCCTCTAGGGGGAGCTAAGAGAATGTAAAATCAAGTTATTGCTCTCCATAACAGCAACCAGGTTATTTCAAAATGCTACACAGCCCTTTGATGTGCATCTGAATGTAAGGAGGCACTTACAACATGAGGTGTCTGATGTTAACAGCTTAAGAGGGCTCTGCAGGAAAGATGAAAGCTGAAGCAATCAACAGCAAGTTGCTCTTACTGTAATGCATCACTGAAAATAAAAGGTTCAGGAGCGGAGAACTTCTCTTTTGTGATTCTGTTTTTGATAGATGGTAAGCCACAAAATATTTGGGCAGTGCTCAAAGTGGGGGAGGTAGCAAGATCAAATGTATAGATGCCATGCTGTTCCTTCAGACTTACTCCTGTAACAGCACTGAAAACTGCAAAAACACAAACCCAAGCATTTTCAAAGAGAATGATACCCTCTTCATGTGATCTTTGAAAAACATTCCTGGAGAACAGCAGATCAGTGGCAGGGGAAAATATGATGAATCAACATTTGGTACTACTGAGAAGATAAGACAGAAAACATAACTGTGCCAATGTATAAATCCAGAACGTAACCCCACTTGGAGCAGGGTGTGGTTTTTCTCCACATACTTCAAACAAAAATGGGGTAGAAGCATGAGGGGGTATAGAAAATAACAAAGATGATAAAAAAATTATTTTTTGATCAAGGAGACAAAAAATAATAAAATAGACTTGGGAGGAAAAGAGAAGACTGAAAGGAAATGCAAAAGACAATTGAAGGTGAACATTTCTTATGGCACCATAGGGAAACCAAATCATCAAACAGCAGAAAATCATAAGAGTTTCTTTATCCTCAGGACTCATAACTAAATTGTGATACTGATTGCCAAAAATGCTCAAATGTATAAACATGTTCAAAAAGCCACTAAGCTCATTTATGAAGGAGAAATCCATACAGGGATAAAACATCCGGCACAGGAAGGCCAGACAGTAAAGGCTGCCAGAATCTGAGAAGCCATTTCAGCAGAAGGATCACTGTATTTCTCCCTTTTTGATCCTCTTTTCCTCAGCTTCTGTTAGTGATTGCTTTCACAGGAAGATACCAAGCTGTGTGTACCTTAGATCCAACCCAGTATGGCTATTTTCATGTTCTAAATTTTAATTAATTCAAGTTTTTAATAGAAAAATTAGATAAGCATTAATGCAGAACCTAAATGCAAGGCAACCAAGACAAATGTCATAAAGCAAATGGGGGCAGCTTGGTTTTTGGAGGACATATTCTCCATAATGAAAAGAATTTGTAGGATTATTTGTGAACTAAACTGCAGGTCACACATGCAAGAATATTTCATTAATTCATAATTCTCTGCCTCTTTTGTTGTGTTTTGTAGGACTTAAAAGAATAGGCAACATCCCTTGTCATCACAGAACAACTGCCCGCAGTTCAGAGGTATTGCAGCTTACAGTACCTTAGATTTTCCATCCAAAGTCAAAGTTACATTCCATTTTACTTGGAAGGAAGAAAAGAACACTGAAAGTAGAATCTGTTGTAGTTACAATAACTACTTATTTGTGACTTCTATCAGATGTAATTGGAGGGGTGGCAAAGCAAGAAACAGGAGGTGCAGGCATGTGGCTTGGGCTGCTTGCTTTTTATAATTTCTGTTCTCAGGTAAGCTACCTCTACAATCTAAGAAGGTCCCTTTGCCCAACAAGTGCATGGGTTTTGTGCTTTAAATTTTGCAGCATCTTGAGTGCTTCCATTTCAAATGAAGAGTACTAAACACTATTCTAAAACCCCCAAAACTATTCTGATTTTATCCTTCCATTAAAAAAGCCAAGAAAATAAAACAAAAAGAGCACTTTTGCTTTTGCTCTGTAGTGTAATTATTCAGCTAAGGGCCTACACAGCACTGCCAGCCTTCACAGCCCTGACACCTCTTCTGGCAAAGACTCCTCTGGCATCCATCAGCTGTTGCTGTGCTCATCTTACCCAAGCCCCACAGCCCCTCACACATAAGAAGACCAGATGTGAAAGCCCTGAGCTGCAAGCAGTAAGAGGAGCAGCTACCCAGGGATCCTGCCCCAACAGAACTTTCTATGCAAGACAAAACCCACATTTTTATATGTCAAACTTTTCTAGGGATTTTACTAGGGGAAGGCAACTGTATAGCAAAACCTTTACCCAAGAGTCAGGAGAGAACCTCTACCTCACGTGGGAATTTAAAAGCTTCCTCACAATTTCTGATACTATTTTACTTCCCTGACTGTTAGATGTCTTTGTTCAGAACTGTGATTTCTTTCTGACTTCATAGACTGTCACATGAAACAAAGTTCAATCCACACATGTACCACCTTTTGTCATCAGCTCTCACTATATAGGAACCACTTCATACAAACCAAAATGAAGCAACTTCTACAATGAAGTAAGACAACTCTAACACAGCAGCTTAGACCAGGAAGTGAGGATCACCATATCCAACTGAAATTACAGGGAAGGATTTAAAGGGAGGATATAATTACCCAAAGGCTTAGGAGATGGATCATTGCCCTTCTAAGACAGTTAAAGCCAGTGGAGACATGCTGGGTTTTTTACTAATTTTAAAGATGGAAATTGTGAATGTCTTTCTTACAGAGGGCAGGCTGTTTGCAAACCTCTTTTAAGATGCCATAGCATGCGCCTTAAAAAACCTTTGAAAGTCTAACAAGGACTTTTAAAAATGACTTGTTCGAATACAATTTATAAAGAACAATATACCTTGCAAATAAAGGCCTTATACAGAAAGCAGTATTTTTCCAGTTTTAAAGTTTAGCTCTTCCTGTTTAATTGCTCATTAATACTAAGTCACTAAATTAAGGAATTTAAATAATTTTGAATACAGTACCTCAGCAGTTGTGAGGAATACATCCTCGTCAATATGTCTCAGTCCACATGAAATAACGCCAAGGGCAACTCCTGGGAACACATAGGAATTGTTACCCTGTCCAGGATAGAGAGTTTGTCCACTTGGAAGAGTGACAGGATCAAAAGGACTTCCACTGGCAAAAATGCCACGTCCCTAAATTGTAAGAATAAAAAGAAAGCAAGTTAATTGAGAGATTGCTGTTGAAATATTTCACACATCCTTTTAAATATCCACCACTGTGGAAGCTGGGTTGCATCTATTTAGCATCTCTTCTGAGAGGGTTTTAGAGCTATTTGCCTGAATATGTCTCAAGAACATCAGGATGCTGATCCTGGAGATCACTGGTGATTCTCTGTGGCTCTCTAACTATATCTGTACAATTTAGAAGGAGAGAAACTGAAGCCTGCAGTGATTATTCCCTTTGTGCATCCATGCCAGAAGAAGGCACATGGTATGCATCCAGAGTTGTAAAACTCAAAGTGGGCAATATTGCTATGGTAGCAACAGGTGATGCTACTGGACTTTTTTCCCAATAGTGTCCCAATAGATACTAAGGCAACTAAATGTTGCCCTTTTGGATGGGGAGATTTCTGAGGAGCTGTGGGCAGGCAGAGCTCTCTTTTCTTCCCAATCCCCCACTTCAGGCCCTCGAGCCCATTCCACAGCTCAACAGAATGACAGAGGTGCAAGCTCTGTCCCAGGAACATCATCCCATAGAGCAACAGCACAAATCAGTGTGGAACCTCCTCTGCCAGGACCTTGGGGGTCCTATCTTGGTAACATACTGAGTAGGGTGAGGGCACCAACTCAGGCACCTGCCAGCACCGATAAACCAGTACAATGTTTCCCAGCAGATTTTTGGGTAATGCCAGGTAGGATTGTGGCTGGCAGGGCCCAGGCACCATGCCCAAGTTGGTGCAGGTAGACAGTAAGAAGAGCCAGTCTGTTTGGGGGAATTAAGAGAATTTAGCTATATGGGTACAAGTTATACCATGACACTGTCCTGAGGACAAGAGACCTGGCTCTAACTTGGTTTAGGCTGTAGTTCATGTGGAGTGACGCTGCACAGCTGTGTGTCCGCAGCCCAAAGGCCCCTGGCTCCTGCCTCTCTGGGGAGAGAGCACCCTCCAATTTAAGCAGTGAATTCAGGTAGGGAAGAAAAGCCAGCCTTTATTTATGCTAGCACTGCTAAAGTGATAAATATCACTGTTAAATACTTCAGAGGCACTCTGTATCCATGCCTGTTTTAGAGAACTGGAAAAGTGCATTTTTAAATAGGCCACTGTTGCTATTCAGCTCTTCAGAAGAATATTCTCTTTGGTTTGGTGTCATGCACTATAATCCTAGCCTGGTTATTATACATTTTGGTGACAGATCAAATACTTCAGAGTGTCTTCTGCTCTGTTTACCACATGTGGTTACCCGCTACAACCAACCCTTCACGTAGGCTGCTTCCCTGGCTCCTGCACTGGGCTGTAATTGCATCTGTGCTGTGGGGAATGGACACGCTAAATTTGTCTTTTAAACACTGAGAAACTGTCATTCAAAATGCCCTGTATTTGACAAGCAATCCAAATACATCCACTGTGAAACACATACAGTAAGGTACTCACACTTTTTAAATTCTAGGCTGAATTACAGGATAACATGTTTATCAGTACTTCTATAACAAATAAGCAAGCACACTTCTCTGAATTTTCACCTATGTTTATATAATAGAAAACTTTGTAAGAAGAGTCAATTAACCCAGTTCTTAATACAGAATGATTTTAAAGATTCTGTTTCATGTATTGAAATATTTTCTCACCCTGAAGAGTATTTATGAAATCTCAAATGAAAAGCATGCCACTGTGCGTATATATTACACGAAACAGTACAGTTCAAAAACAGACATCATGTTTTAATGATTGATGGTGACTGATGCTTTGGTTGTAATAAAGACTATGAGTGTTGCCTGACACCAATAAAAGCTATGACATGTTTTTATGAGAGTGCAAGCATGCTGTGAATTCAGTGAAATTGTCTTGATAAAATCTGAAAAATCTTTTATTTAATTTAACTCATTTTATCTATGCACAGAGACATTATTAGTACTTGCTACTCCACCCTCTGTCTTTTTCCCATTTAAAATTTAATTTCAGATTTACTTTTCATGACTTAAACTGAAAAGATATTAATCTTTGGTTACCTCTGTGTATTTGTAGCACTGCTCAGCAGTGCATTCTGCTTTGCTGGTAGGATTGCTGAGAGCAAAAATGATAGGACGTTTGTTTAGAGCAGCCATATCCTGAAGAATTTGTGTAGTAAAAGCACCACCAATTGCAGCAACTCCTAAATAAGAAAAACACACACATAACAAATACACAAATGAAATCAGTTCAGGGCAAGGCACGCATGTCACTTGTAAAAGAACAGAGCTCCTTTTACTGTCTCCCTCTCTAAAATGGAGTTCAACCTTTTTCCTAACATGTCGTTAAAATAAAGTTTTGTATAAAAGATTTTGCAATAGTGGAACTTCAGTATTATCCCTAGCATAAGGCAGAACTTGTTTGCCCCTGTACGATCAGGTGAATTTCTCCTTTCCCTTTTCTCAAGCTCTTTGTGTGAAATAGAAATCTATCACCTTACCTGCTGCTAAGTCCAGTGCGGACCAGACAGATGCAGCTCTGGGTCCTAAAGTTTTATTCCACAGACTGCATAGTTTCTCCCAAATCCAGTGTGTCAGATTTCAGGTTTTTCTGACATGATGAGTAAAGTTTCTGCCTTCTACATCTGAGCTGAGTTGACAAATAATCCCAATTTTGAGTCTAAGCCTTCCCTGACAGCAACAATTTTTTTAATACATCCCTTTTCATTGCATCAGAGATGCTTTTCTATTCCCCATATTGTCTACATTTATAAATGCTTTTTATAGGAACTGAATGCCACTCTTGCAACACGAAATCCTCTAACTTAGGTTGCATTCTGATGCACTGCAGACTCGTAGCCAGTACTTAGATTTTGGACCTCAGACAATTCACAGCCAAAGAAGGGGGTGTGTGATGTTTCTGAGATGTCAAATATACCCGTCTGTGTGACTAATCTATAACAGCTGGGAATTCAAGGATATCCACACCTTCAGTGAAAATAAACAGATAAACAGATCTTGGAGTAAAACTAAAGATCTTTATTTTACCAGAGGCCACTCTCACCTGGCTTGGAGAGAGGGTAGCCTCCTTCTTCCTCAGAGACCCCAGTGTCTGACACCCCATTCTGTTTTCCACAGGATCTGAGTTTCAAAAGCAGGAAAAAGAGCTGGTTTTCCCTCTCTTGGGGGACTGGAAATTGATTAAAACCCAGTCTGGGAGAGGAGAGCCTGGAACTTGGGCCCTTCTCAGGTCAGTACTGTAATGTCTTGTCACTGATGCTCAAATGAACATCCTGACAGCACCCAGTCTTAAAGGACAGCTTGGTATCTGCCTGAGGAGAGCACAAGGTCCTTGGAGGGAGGTGAAAGGGGCCCTCCCTGCCCAGAGCTGGCTCGAGGGTCATGCTTCAGGACTAATACTTCTTTAAGACACCACAGAGTATTTTCTGACTGATTCCACATGAAGCATGGCATATCTGTCACATACTACTGTTTTTTGCAACTCTGAGCTCTTGTACTTCACCTTCTATGAATGGACAAAGATGCTTAGATGCAAAAGCTCTGATAGACCAGCTGAGCCACTCTATGTTCGATGTATAAGAGCCTGTTATACACCTTAGCCTCTGGTTAAATCTTCAGTTGCCAAGTGTTTAATAACTTCTAAAACTGCTTCTGGACAGCCAACAGTAAGAATGACAACTATCTTCAGGACTTAAAACAAAATGCTCCTTGGCTATTTATTTCTTTTCTTTTTTTTTTTTTAATTGCAGTTTCTTAGACTGGGTCAAGCTAAATTAGGGCTTTTCCTTGAGCCATTGCAGGCAATGAAATGTGTATGAGGATTTGCTCAGACAGAGCTACATAAAACAGTGGGAGAAGGACTATCAACCTATTTTCCCATGACTCCTGCTACTCCAATGAACATAGTGAACGTCTAGTCACTCAAACCAAAAATCCCCAATATTAGTTTCTATTGCTGTTTCCGATGGAAGAGCCTTCATTATACAGAACTGATAAATGAAAGTGACCTTGAGGAAGAGTCACGTAGGTTTACACATAAAAGTGATACACAGTAAAGACCCATATTTCATGACAGCAGATCTTCCCTGAGCATCCACACACCTTTATTTGGATAAATATTCATTCATTTTATTCTTCTGTCCCTCTAGCTTTTTCAGCCTTGTAGTCTACTACCTAAATTCTCTACACCACTTTGTCTCCTCTTGCAGTCATATCTTTATGTAGCACAGGAAAAGAAACACTTCATTTACCTCACTGATGATCACTGGCAAAAGCAGATGTTACTAAACAAGGACCATGTGGTCTAGGCATAGTCAAAAAGGTAGCTGTTAAAATGTAGGATAATTTTCACTGTGGCATTTCAGTTTTTCTAGCACCTTATGAATGACTTTACTAGACAGATAGATTAACCTTGAAGTCTTACTTATAAAAAAAAAACCCAAGAGTACTTGCAGTTCATTCCTAAAACTGCCACTAAAATGCAATAACCTCAGCTCTCTACAGAGAGCTGAGCAATCTTGTTATTGAGATCACAATCCTTTTGCTTTTACAACAGAAAAAGTGTTCATAAAATGTGCATTTTGGTCTGCAGAAAGGACTGCTGGCTAAGAATCTAAATGTGAGCAAAAAAAGATGCAGATACAGCACCCTCACGTTTGCACAGCTTTACATGAGCTTAGCTCAGTTTTCTCACTCTAAGTCTAAGGTTATTTGTATTACACCCTCCACATTAAATCAGAAGTAATTTAGGAAGGTGGTAAGGTCCTCCATCAGATGTTTAAACCCAATTGGATTCTTTCCCCTGTAAAATGGATGGCTCAGAATGAAAGCAGTGTTACATGCTTGGATAGTTAGCATTTGTTCAGTTGCTTAATAGAGTCCATTATGCACCCAGTGTTTTCTGAAAACACACAAAGGTAAACTCTGTTCAGAGGAACTTGATCTTGTCTTTAGACAAAGCCACATCCCCATTTTTTTTCAACAAAGAATAAGGTCATTGCTTTAAATTCAAAGAAATTACCTATTAGCACGGACGGTTTTATATCCTTAACAATATCTTCTAGATTTTTCATTTCACCATGTTCATGGGCAAAACGCTGTTTCTCAGGTGTTAATGAGGCACGCCCCTGAGTAAGGAACAACAAGAAAAATATATTTAAGTTTAATGGAACCTAATATCCTGGGATAATCAGTTTACAAAGTATCTGGTTTAACACATGCTATTTTCATTTCTACTTTTGCATCTGTCATATGAGACAAAGTTACATTGTGTACAGCTAACATCCTTAGGATAATTTAGGACTAATCTATTTCTCTAAGCAGTAGATAAATTCATTAATTGTACTTTAAATTGAAAATAGCTGTAGAACACCATGGTATTAACATCTATTTGAGCAATTATATGAGATTTGTAACTTAGCAAAACTTAGCAAAGTAAAAATAGTTTTTCCTAGCTTTTTCAGCTTTGCTCTTGTCTGTAAGTATGGAGACTATATGGTGTGACTATTTAGACTATAGGAGAGCCTACATGCTTCTTCATATTTTTCATATTTAAGTCATTCATTATTAAGGATGGAATTAAAATAATTTTAATCAACTGTCTGGTGCACTGTTTTTGCATTAACAAAATTGACTCTGCTGTGAAAAAACTTTTGCCCTGATCTCTACTGGCAATTTCCATCCACTGATGCCCAACAAGGTTTCCAAATGGAATATGATGGATGCAGGAGAAAGGGCTATAGAGTATCACTGACATTGACTTGAGCTGTGGGTTTGAGCTCAGTGTAAGTAACATGGAGTGCAGGGTGAGAATGGGCCAGAATTTGTGAAAATTCTGTTAGTTGTCTAAATACAGAGAGCTCTGTCTGTATTTACACAGCTCTGTCTGTGTATACACAGACATCTGAAAATTTCAGCAGAAAAGTTTAAAATGCGCACATGTCCACCTCTTGTTTTAGTCTCGTGCCTGCAGAAAACATCACTGCAAAGGCACTTTTCAAACACAAGTCTGGAAGATGATTCCAGCCCCTCAAACATCTTACAATTTCATACAGAAAGAAGCAGATTAAACAGATATGTGGGGAAGTACATGAGGAACATTGAATGCTAAATGTAATTTTGACCAAATAGCCAGAGCAGATATGTATTGTCTCCCCAGCCACACCTTTTACAACTGATAAGATGAAAGTTTCCTTAATCCTAGCAAGTTTATTAAGACTACACTGAAGTATTCAGTGCTTGAATAAAATTCGTTCCACAAGTCCATCAAAGTCTATGAATTTGAAAATTTTGGCTCAGCTTAGGCCTGCATACACCATCAGACATAAGCCACGGTGAGAAAGTTGGTACTTCCTTTCAGACCCCAGCTCTGCAGGGTGGCAGCATGTGGCTGTGCCAGTCCCATCACGGAAGCTCCTCTGCTGGTCCTGGGACAGCCACTGCAAGAGTTGGTGGGCTGAAGAAGAGGCTGTTTCTCATTTCCAGCTGCAAGGAAAGTGCTTCCATCCCAAGGGTGCCACAGGAAGCTGTGGGAGGCTGTTACGTGGTCGGGGCTGATTGAGCTGCTCTGCCCCACAGCATGCCAGCTTCTTTTAGCTCACCCACGACTACAGGGCATTTCCAGAGATCTCTCTTTTCTACACATTTTTATATCTGGATGGGCTTATGCAGGTCTGAAGTGATCTCCTACAGTGATTAGCACGGAAATACTGAGATATGGGCACTTGGTTTCCTTTGTGGATAAAATGTGAAATTGTCAGCCCTGAGGGAATGCTGCAGTATTAATAATTTTTGGCATATTTATGCCTGAATCATTCCACCATCATATGCATTTTGCAGTCTGCCATTTCCCAGCATGCCAGCAGATGTCCCCACAGTCTGCACACACACTTTAGACCCATCTCATTTTAAAGCAGGAATTTTCCTTAACGTTTCCAAGGGAAAAATATGAAGCTTTCTTTTTAGTCAGCAAAGAAAAAGAAACCCCAACATTTATGACTTCCAGACCAAAAGCTTGTTGCTAGGATTAATTCAAAATACTATAATAAAAGGCACTTTTCACTCAAATCTGTGGGTTGGTTGGAATTAAAATGCTTGGTGGAGCCTCACTTGGAGGCAGGTTTGCTGGGGAGCCAGGAGTGGGTGCCCTGGGCCACCATCCAGTCCCAGGCTGCTTCTTTAGATGGTTCCTTAATGGCTCATCATGCTGCTGCTGAGGAGGCCAGTTTTCCATCAGACTTTAAAACCCCACCTCTAGGAGACTGCCTTGGGCTACCAAGGAAAAAGAAGTCATCTCCAAGGGCTGTGACCAGCTCACTCTTCAGGCTCTGGCAGGCTGGTAGTTCTGAGCCCCTCCAGGATCTGCAGATCTGGACAGATTGCTCAGGAAAGGTGACCTTTGTTTTTTTTCCACAGTATGTAACAGCCAAGAGATCAGGCTGACATCTTAGTGGATAAAAATGTTGATATTCTTTAATTTTCAGTTTTAGTCAAAGCAAATAACCAAAATCCTTCATGAAGCAGATTTAGTTCTTTACACAGTTTTACACTTGACTGGCTTTCGAGGAGGTGTTAAAATGCTTATTGATGAAACACCAAGGATTCAAAGTCCTGGCACTGAGAATGATCTCTCATTTAATTAGCTACAAAGGAGTACTCAAACAGTAAGGATGTGATCCACTGCAACGTTTTTCAGGCTGCTAGCTAGCAAGACTAGTGCTAGCCAGATGGGTCAGCTCAGGTCAGATTCACTTCTGCCTTATCCTAATTTCTATCTGCTCTTGATATCACTCATGACATTTTACCATTCTAAAAAAAAATAATAGAAACAAACAAAAAACCCAATGCAAGTCAAAACCCAAACAATTTAAAATTTATTTATTTATTCAGCTTTGGTCTGAATTAGTTTGATCCCATTAGTCAGCATAGATCATGTCTCCAAAAATATATTTTTCTAGTATACTAACTAAGAATGAAATACTAAATTATGTGGCTTAGCAAAAATAACAACAGCTATGTGCATAGAGATTTTTGCTTGGAAAATGCTTATAAAAGAAATTATATGGTATGGGGTTTTTCTTTAAATATCTATTTTAAAATAAATTGGAATCATATAATGGTTTGGGTTGGAAGGGACCTTAAAGATCATCTCATTCCACCCAGCCTGCCATGGGCAGGGACACCTTCCACTAGACCAGGTTGCTCAAAGCCCCATCCAGCCTGGCCTTGAACACTGCCAGGAATGGGGCATCCACAATTTCTCTGGGCAACCTGTTCCAATGTCTCACCACCTTCACTGTAAAAAAAATTCTTCCTAATTTCTAATCTGAATTGACCCTCTTTCAATTTAAAGCTGTAATCCCTTGTCCTATGCCCCTGTAAAAAGTCCCTCTCCAGCTTATAGGCCCCTTTGGGTACTGGAAGGCTGATAGAACATCTCCTGGGGCCTTCTGTTCTTCAGGCTGAACAATCCCAATTCTCTCAGCCTTTCCTCATAGGAGAGGTGTCAGAAATGTATTTTAATTGTTAATTCAGTGATCTAAAGGAGCTACATAACACCTCCCTAAACATCTCCATGATTTCAAGATCAGCCAGTTGATTTGATTACAAAACTCCAATAGTTTAGAGGCCAGTGCTTTAGATGATATTTTTTTTTCTCCACAAACTGACAAATGCTTAAGTTCTGCTCTCCACCAAGTAGAAAGGCAGCAGCAAGAGCACAACTAGCTTTCCTCTGCCCTGCCAACAGGAGAAGCAAGGGCCTGCAGGAAGGAAGAAACAATTCAGTTTTGTGTATCTTCCATAAAATAAGGGGTTGCCAGGCCATTTAGTACAAGCTTCCAGACATTCATGCCTGAATGCCTATAGCTGGAATAAGAAATCACAAAGCTTTTTCAGTCAGCAGAAAGAAGAGGATGGAGCCAAAATGCAGAAGTCTCAGTTCTGGATTTGCATGTTGCTGTCTTGTCTCCTTCCTGACACTGGAGAGATGCAAAGTGGCTGAACCTGTCAGTGTTGAGCTGCTCTGAAACATCTTCCAGAAGCACAGAGCCTGTCTTCTGACATTTCCATTTCCAGCCCTGGCTTAGCCAGCCTTTGGCTGCTGGGAAATGAGCTGTAAAGGATCAACACAATGCAGCATAAATCAGAAATTGCTCTGGTCTGCCTGCATCTCCATAATCCTAAGATACTAATGTGGCACAGAGCTTACTGGTATTTCCCTTCTTCTTCTAATAGGAAAAAGAAAAAATGTAAAATACCCCAAACTTTGAAGAGTTTGAATGAGCTCTGAGGTTCTGTGTATGAAGATCTGAGTCTTTTAAGTAGAAACATCATCTTCAGTCACATTCAGATGTCTTCTAAGTCCACTGTCCTGCTCTTTCAGCATTATTAAAAATTCATTCAGGCAATGAAAAGGGCTCAGAAAAAACAGCAGTTTAAAGACCTCTGCAGTACACCAAACCTCTGTACAGTCTCACTGTTTCACTGCTCACCACACAGCAGAAGGATTTTTTGGAGAGATTTTTTCCAGGAGCTCCTATCAAAGGATGTTACTGAACTGTTGTTCAAGTAGCTGTATGAAGACTCCTCTAGCCCAGACATCAGCTGTCTTAAGGTGTATCATGTTTTCTATTAGGTATAACATATGTAGATGTACATAAAGATATATGTCTCTCTCCTGCACCAAGGGACGCTACCCAAATCCAAATAGAAAGTCTTTCACACTGAAATCCGCAGATAACCCAGAGATTTATGTGATACCTGTGCAGCTATTTAGAGGAAGGCAAAGAGAGAAAAAGAGGCTACATATTCTTCTTGCTCTTACTTCCCAAATGTATTCAGCATCCCAAGAAAGAAATTTTAAAAGCACCAAAATTATTTCCTTATAATTTGCAATGCTATATAATCTTGTATGTTTTTCTTATCTTTTATAGAATAAGTAATTTGCCAGGGGCATTATAATAAGTTTTTGTGAATTGGAAAAAAAAAAACCCAAAAAACAAAACCAAAGCAGAAAATAAAAACAGCCAACCAAAAAACTACTAAGAACTAATGTACCACAAAGAAAGTCATAGTATCTTCAATGGATAATTAGGCTGCCTGAATAAACTATACAATACACTTTCACTAGAATACTGAAGGTTGAGAATATTAACACTCAAAAAGATTAATAAGCCTTAAGTCCAAAGACTCGATGAAAATTCCAGAAATTACTTTGTAGTGGAAAAGTATTGCCTCCATCACAGTATAATTCTGTACCAAGAAACCTTTGGGTTATTTTGGATTTGAACAAAAGAGAACAAAGCAGCCTGAAAGCAGATATATTAGAAGTCATCATGGTGTCTGAGATGAAAAGTAATATGAACTAAATTCTTTATTAGCAAATGAATTACAAAGGTGGACTGTGTTAAATCAGCAGATGAAGTACAGAGATAAAGAAACAATAGCAGCATTCTCTGATTGTGACATTATGTATGAAAGATGCTGGCAATCCTAAAATGTCCCTACTCCTTAATGGGTCAGAATCACTGGTATTATATTCTATTATTACAAAACACAGTCACATGAACACCAGGACCTTTCAAATCAAGGAGCAAAAGGAAGTAACAGGACTCAGTAGTTAACAGTTCTATGAAAAAATTGCTTGTATGTTGGAATTGAAATGAAAGCAGTTCATAGGGAGCAGTTTCAGGGAGGGTTCTGAAGCTTTTAGTTTAAGGGTCTGATCAGGTTTCAAGCAAATGTACATCACAGTTTTCACAGAAAGTTACTCTTATCGTCATATTATAGCCAAATTGAGGCTCAGATAACAAACAAAAATGACCCATCAATAAAACCCTGAGAATTTTCATAGAAAACAGCTGTAAAAACAGGAGACCAGACTGCACAGCAGACATCTATATGGGAAATTAGAAAATGGGAGGCAAACCTTACAAATACCACCAATGTGCAGCCTGATGCCATGGCCTGTTTGAACTGGTTCTGTCGGGGCTGCTCCACAAACCAGGGCTGAAGAGCAGAGCAGCTCTGTGCCAGCAAGGCGAGAGAAGCAGGGCTGGAAGCTCTCCATGAACTTCTCTTTCCATCAGCTGGGAGGCAGCTGGGAATAAGGAAGAGCACCCTGACGACTGCACTGTCCCACATTTGAGGCAGTGCTGGCACTCATCCCGTCTCACCACCAGGGAGGCACAAATCTATTTATATCAACACTTGCCTCCATTTCACTGTGTCAACTGTGGCTTATTTAAACAAGAGCTCAGAGATCAGTACACAGATAAATTAATAAAATATTTTGAGGTTCTTAAATACTGAAGACATGAGAACCACAAAAGACATGGGAACTGTAGACCAGGGAGCAAAGCAGTCCATTAGTAAGCTGAGTATTTCCAACTGCAAATGTTTGGGTTTTGCTTGCATTTTTCCTGTGAGTTCCCTACTGCAGAGTTAAGAGTAAAACAAACAAAAAACAGCTGTGAAAAAAGAAAGTGGTTAAGAGTCATGGGAGAAGGTGATGATGCACCTCCCTTTTGGGTGATGGTCTCTACATGGCTTTTTATCTGTTTCATCACAAATAAATCCATGGTCTAAAGGTTCTTGAGAGCTCTAGGCATGGACTACAGTGGGACTCCATGGGGGGGGCCCCAGAATCATGAAAGGGACAGGATAGGAGGGGCACAGAGAGCAGGCTGGGAGGAGTCAGGCCAGGCTCCCCCCTAGCCAGAACTCCAGAACAGCATCAGGCACAAGAAATCACAAAATGCAAAATAAAAAAGGTGAACGTATGGACATGAACTCTTTGGGCAGGGTTTGACTGAAGTCCAAGGGCCTGCAGGTGACAGGCACTCCTGTGCCACCTCATTTACGAACCAAAAAGCAGAGACATGTAAGCCCTCCCAAAACCCCATACTGAGACTAATTATAGAGTGACAGTGGCTCCTGATCAGGCCCATCACCTAACACCTAAAGGTGAAGAGAGTACATTAAAATCAAACAAGGCAACTTGGGCACGCAACTAATAAACAGTTTGGTGCCAACTGTGTGAAAAAACACAACATTTTGAGGAGACAGTGTCATAATAGTTGACAGTAAAACATACAATTAAGAGAAGAAATAAAATTCTGGTGTTGACTTTAAAACACAATGTTAGAAGAGTAGGGCGTTTAAGTTCTGTAAAATTTATAAAGTACCATTTCCACGTAAATAAGCACACATGGATAATAGGTTAACAAGGTTAACAGGCAGGACAAAAGTTATAAGCACAAGATAAGCTCTGAGAACCAGAGCAAATCACAAATCCACAGAACAGCAGAAAACTGAGCAAATCAATCATTAATTTCAGGAGCAGAGCATGAGCAAAAGAAATTATAAACCACCCAAATTAGGTCCCCATCTCATCAGTACATCTAATGCACACAGTGTCAAAGAGCTACATGCCAACAAAGGCAACAGGTTTTGGTGGTGTCTCTTTTAGAGAAACACCCCACCAATCACCCTTTTGCCTTGTCCTCACTTGTTTTCATACATTACTCACTGAGCATGAGTGATACCACGAGCATTCGGAGACAAATTAATGTTTCCTTTTTGCAAAACTTGTACTTGATATAGAACATGATAAATGCAAGATGAAAGTGCACGGATTAATTCCCCAGACATCAGAAAACCTGATGAAGCAAACAAGGATTGTTTTGCTGGGATGTTACATGAGTAAAATAAGGCAGAAACTGCTTTGAGTGATTGTGGCACCTTGGAGATACCCAAGGCATTGCATCTTTGCTAAAATGTAAATCATTTTCTTGGCTTGAAGAGTCCCAGCCAGTTGCAGTCAGCCATAAAAGAACTGAACAAGAACAGAAGTGTCAGAATAATTGACTGTTGATAAAAAGAAAGCTAGAAATAATTAAAAGCTAGCAGAACTGGCAGACAGTGGTATATAAAAGTTAAAATTAAAACCATTATCAAATTCTTATCTAGAATGAAATTGAAACTTTTTAAAAGAGTGATTATTGATAAAAATTTTTTTAAAAAATCAGTAACAGACAGTCTGGATGGGATTCAGTTCAATATTATGATATTTCATTGTGAGCTCTGAAGATTCTTTCACTTGTTAATATGAATCTGCTGACTCCACTAGGAGCAACTATATGGCACTGAAATTCTGGTATCATTCCCAAATGTCCCCCTTTCTCTTCCATCATTCTCTAATGACTGAACCGTGCATGTACCCAGCTTTGACCAAACCATGAACTTTAATTAATCCAATGCAAATAAGATTGCCAGGGATAATGAAATGGGGGAAGGAGGATGAAAAATTGAATCCTTTTATGAGATTATCTACCAGTTTACATGGTTACCTCCACTATAATTAATCAGGACTACAGAAATTGTTAAACTTTTGGGATCTATTTCAGTCTTCCTCTTAGAAAGATCAATATTCTGAGGCCTTCAGCCATTAGACCTCAGTGAATGTTCTTGTGCTTGTCATACAGGGGGATAAGATCACATATCTAATGGACATTTAAAATACAAATCACTCGACTAGACACAAGTATTATTACTGTGCTGAACCAGAAAGAATAGAGTGCAAAACTGTCAAAAGAAACATTTCTCCATGGTGACATACTCTTTAAAATTAAGGATGACATTCATCCCTATGCAAAGGAACAACTTCTGTGCACTAGACATTATGTGGTGTACAAAAATGTAATGCTGCCTTGCAAATTACAGACAAACTTCACTGCAAGAGAAGCATGTTTGGCAGCCCAGGAACATTCCCTGTCCATCCTCAGCACAGGAGCAGCCATCCTTGGCAGTGGGTGGGGGGAAGTTTCTACTAAGTCCATTTAAATATTAAAAATGCCTTATTATCTGTATCATATTCCTAGGAAGTTCCAAGAACCCTCTTGCCTATCACCCTACCCTGTTCTTGGTATTGCCTTAGAAAACAAAACAAAAAAGCAATAAAAGCCTTTGCAGCCCATTACTGAAATGCTCAGAGAATGGTGGATCTCATGAATATCCCAAGATTATCACATTCTGCCTCTTCTCAACTGACACAAAAGAACTTCCCATCTTTAAAGTTCATGGACTAAGATTTGGCTACTAATACAGCTAAACATGACACTATGGAAGCTTTGAAGAAGACACAAAACATGTTCACCACACATCACCCATTTTTGTAATCTGTGTGATTAACAGGAAAAAAAATGGGAACACTGAGACTATGGGAATGGAATGTGGGAGACATTACCCACCAATGTGTTTATACAGGTAAATATTTATTCATCAGACAGACTGTGACTGTGTGATAATTCAGAAATTCAAAACTAAAGATGAGTCCCAACTGATTATGTATAATCTTCAAGCACACAAGAGTGCAAAAGCAACTTCAAATAATCTTTTCATTCAACATTAAAATTTCCATTTGAATGCACTGGCATACTTAAGACAGTAAGTTTCTAAAAGTCACACAGTTTAAGTGGCAAAATTCTAATGATATTATGATCTGTAAAACTTCCTCACCCACCCTTGGAAAAAAAATTGTTTCAAAAGGTGAAAGCATTCTGAACAAACTTTAAAAGACCAATCAACAACCCCAAACTGGTACCTAAAACACTATAAATTCTCTAGAAGGAATTACAGAACATAACTATGGACAGTATAACAAACACAGCCTCCATTACCAGCTCTTTTACCACAACATAGCAGGAAAGTTGGTCATCAGGCTTGCTTTAATGAAAACAGATGGTTCCCATGGGGGGAAAATAAAATTAACAGGAGAATGAAAACACAGCTGCACTTGAACTAAAATTAAAAAGCCACAAAGGAAAAATTCAGCAACAAAAGCCTGATAAGTGACTTCGTGGCAGCTTTTGAGGGTGGGGGAAGAAGAAAAAAGGGGGAAACTGCAGCCAGGTCGATGACAGTTCCCAGGTTATTTTTCTTTGAATAGAACTGGTTGAAATTCTAGCAGAAAGTAGATGAAAGGAGAAACAATGTTTAAATCTATAATCACACATTGCAAAATTAAGGATCAAAGGTCAGGATAGAATATAAATGATGTAAAAATTAGTTTAGTTGGACAAAGTAATTGCTGACTCTCCAGCAATTCTGTTATTTCTCATACTGCTAAAGCAACAGATCAGGATATTTCTAGTACTGAAAAGGTCTCCCTGCTTCATGCAAAACTCTTTTGATCAAGCAGGTTTTGGTGAGGCAAATTTTAAGGGACTCTTACTGAACGGGTTTCCATTGATAAATGTCCTCAGTAGCAAGAAATAAGTGTCAATTCAGTTTATGCAAAATTTGATTACCTGGTGATCTATGCTCCTATCTTGGCAATTCTTACCTTTGCAATAATGCAAAGGTTTGTAATAATAGAGTTCTGATTTTACCTTGTTCCCATAAATCTTCTCATTTTATTTCTCTTATCTCATTTCTAAGAGTTTGGAAAGTCCTTCAAGCCTTGCAGCATTTTTTTGCAACCAGCTACAGCCAAAATAATTTCCTAAGTGGACCTAAATCACAGCATTCTCTCTCAGGCCAGAAAAAGGAACCTGGAGCAGCTCTATTATTTACTCACTGTATATGTAACTTCCCAGCAGTTAAATCTCAAGCCTCTTGAGACTTACATTGTATCTTTCTTTGGGGGGAGGGTTTTTTGTTTTATGGTTTGTTTTTTTTTTTTAACTTTTCAGAGGGGAACATTTTGCTGCAGAAGAAAGCCAAGAGAGGACTTGCAGAGCTCTAAGTCAAGGATGTGTTTCCTTATGTCCAGCCCAGGCGTTGCACTGACAGATGTCCCTCAAACACAACACAGCACCCATTCTCAGGCAGCCCAGGACAGCCAGATGGGAAAACTGGTGCTGCCAGGTCTTCCAGGAACACAAGCAACAACCTGAAATATGCACCGTCGGTTCCTGCTGCTTGCATCAACATCTGGCCACAAATTCAGCCCTAATCTACCTCAGACAGCTGTTATGTCTGGCGATCACAAACAGTTCACAAATACAGTCCAGGCAGGACATGAAACTCAGTGGACTGCTTTTTGGACAAAACCCAAATTAAAGCTCCACCAAGAAGAATAAGCAGAGGAAAGGAACATCGAGGCTGTGTGAGACACTGATTGGTTTTGGCACTGCTTGAGAGTGCAGAAGCTCGAAGGTGGCAAGGAAAGAATGCAGTTACTGAGTCACTAAAAATTGAGAACCTATGAAAGGAATGAGTCACTGCAGACCAAGAGCAACAAGACGGGTTCTCGGCTGACTGGCAAATTAGCAGTGAGAGGTGCGAAGAGGCTGGGACAAGAAACCAGGGAGAGAGAAGAAAGGCTGGTTAACCACCTCAGCTGAACGGACATGCAGCTGAGACCTCTTTTACTGCTTCAGGCCTGTGAAGTTCCTACACTTCTGCCCCTGTCAGTTTCCTTAATCACCAGGAGGTGATTTTAGTTCAATTGTTTAATTTGATAAGCGCAGTTTCTATGGTGAAAGAAATGGTGCAACCCAATTCCTCTTAGGCAACCTCAAGGCTTCAACAGCAACAGACAATACACAGGCCGTCAGTCAATCATGTTTGGACATCAAATCACTTCAAAATTATTAGATGAAAACCAAACGGATTAAAAATACTCATTAAACAAACAAAAAAAAAGCACCAAAGGAAAAAAAAATCGGTGTCCTAGATAGTGGCAAATACCTGCATTCTCTGTTCATGATCAGGCTACTTTTGTGCCTTCTGGCAAGGGATGTCCAAGATGACCTTGGTAATATTTGCCCATCCCAATGTGTAAGATCCTACTATTTTCCCTTTAACAGTAGGAGTGAAAGGTGCTGTGATGCTGTTCAATAAGCCAGCAGACACTGCCTACAGAATGCATTCTCCTGATGCAAAGCTGTGTGAACCACAAAAGACCTTTAATGTCAGGCAGCCAAAGAACACTGCAAAGTGTGGTACAAACAAAGATGACCACAAATACTGCAAACTGACCAGCAAGGTGAAAAAAGCAAAGGCAACTGGCCTCTCATCTATTTCCTTTAAGTAGCTCACAAACTATTAAATACATAACCACCTTTTAAAACATACCAGTTTCTTTATTCTGGCACATGGAATTAATATGTTTCTTTATTTTGGCACATCGAAGGAATGAGGTAAGGGTGACTGATGAAGTCTCTCAGCAGCTTCAAATTCTGACCAGTGTTGATAGCACTGCAGACCACAACATCTGCAACATGAGCTGTATCACTTTGCAGAGAAGCTTTTTGTTGCAATGCACCTCAGTTCTTGCAGAAGGATGACTTGCCTGCCATGTATCTATACATCTTTGTGCAAGACTGTGCTAACAAATAATAGTCGCATTTAGATGGGAAATATTAAACCCCAAAGTTGAACATTTGTTTTCTGACACGTTTTTCTAATGAACTGCTGAAAAATTTTCTTCATTATGTGCTCATCCCTAATGGAAATAGAGCAGGAACTCCAAGCATAGTCATCCCCTCCACAAAGTAACATGGCAGTCTGTCATTAATTTAATAAACTTTAGAAAAGAAAAACAACTCACTATGCCAAGAGAGATATACTGTTGCAGTTGCTTTCACATAGAATATGTTCTTGTCTTTATCGACAGAATGCAAGTAGTATCATGATATTTAAAGTAATGACAAAATTGTATTACCTTTACTATTAATCCCTTCGAGTCAACCATCCATATTCTTTTGGTAGCTGCATCTTTGGGTATCCCTTCTTTTTCCATAGCCATAACAATGAGGTTTGCTATCCCCAATGCAGCCTGAAGGAAAAAG
Organism: Corvus kubaryi; assembly: GCF_017639235.1. Lineage (NCBI taxonomy): Eukaryota > Metazoa > Chordata > Aves > Passeriformes > Corvidae > Corvus > Corvus kubaryi. The sequence continues at coordinate 14,711,579 of NW_024582091.1, forward strand.
AAGAAAAGTAGAGTACCAAACAAGAAACAAAAGGAATCCCCTGCTCACACGTTTCATTTACCCGCTACTTTAGATAAGTTTCCTAATTTTATTAGACAATAAAACTGTATCATTATTTTTTCATAGGATAAACAGAATGAACTGTTGCTACCATTTGGTAATTAGAAATCATAACGTAAAAAACCAGCACAGCAAAATCTTAAATCATATAGATAAATCATAGTATAGATAAAGCTTCAGATGGCTTAGAGTGTGGAGAGCACAATAAATGTTGAGACTGGCAAATAGAAAATGCTAGAACTAACATTTACTCCACATAATGACACTGCCGGCCCTGGAAGTGTTCAAGGCCAGGTTGGATGGGGCTCTCAGCAACCTGGTCCAGTGGAAGGTTTCCTGCCCATGACAGCAGGGGTTGAACTAGATGATCTTTATGGTCCATTCCAATCCAAACCATTCTACCATTCTATCAGAATACATGAAGTATTTTTTCTTCTTTGAAACTTCTGTAATTTAAACTAAAGGAAATAACAGTCTGCGTGCCAGAAAGTAAAACATAAGAGTTTTTCTCTTATCTTTTTCTAAGATGCCCATCAGAAAGGTAAGCCTCCTTTTACTTACTATCCATGTGTTTCGTAACTCTAGACTTGGCTATGCTCCCAGTCAAAGCAGGGGCAAGAAAAACTCATGTATCAACCTTTTGCTGAAATGTGTTTCATTCTTACTGGATTTTACAATATTTCATCCAACTGATTAAATGTCATACAGGTACAGATTGAAAACCAGACAACAAAACAAGCCAATAGACCACTCAGTATTTCTGATTACAGACCTATATATGTATTTTTAGGGTTGGTTCTGTTTCTTATTCTTTATCACTGAGTTTCACTGAGAACCATTCACCAAGAACCAAGTGAGATTTCCCTTTTTTTGTTAAGAAATAACCAGATTTATTAAAAACCAGCTCCTGTGGCAGGGATGATATCTACCATTACCTCTTTGCAGCAACAGCCACACTGAAAATACTGACAAAAAAATAAACATCAGACCATGAATTCATCTGCTCGTTGAACAGGGAGCAAAACCAGGGGAAGGAACTCCAGAGTTCCTTCCTTGATGCAGTAAGGTGTTGACATGCCAGATACAGATACAAGCCATTTTGAAAACTGCAGACATCGCACCAAATATTTAATGAAATTAAAGAAGCCAGCATGGGGTTGTATATTTCATACAAGAGATGACAAGCCACACTGTAGATAAGTAAAACCTGCCCTTGTGTTAGTGGCTTAGAAATTAATACTGAAAAATTAGTATAAAAAAATAGTGTGCATAAAGATCTTCAGAAATGGATGACCTTAATATGCGGAATCCTGAAAAACTATATTCAATGACAAAAAAAATCGAAGAGGCTCTTCTTACTAAATAACGCTCACTTGGGTAAATACCTTATATTTACTTTCTCCCCTGTATTTCCTCATCTTTCAAAAAATGTTTTGTTTGGTTATATTGAGAGCAGTTCAATAATTTACAGCTGAAGAGCCAAATCTTAAATTCTTGAAAAGAGAGCAGATCTCCAAAAAATGTCTTCTGAAAAAGATGAGGCTTCATCAGATGATCAGAGATTTTTCTGTAAATTTAAATTTGAACTAAAAAACAACTTTCAGGAGGTGTTAGTAATCATTCTACCCATTTAATCTTCCTGTTTATTGGACATATGTAACTCATTAAATATTAATCATCACAATACAATTTTTCCTCATCTAAAAATACCTACCTCTCCAGCTCCCTGGAACAACACTGTGTGGTCTGATAACTTGTTCTTGGTGATGCGCAGAGCTGCAAGAAGACCTGCAACAGCAACAGATGCAGTTCCTGAAATAAAAAAAAAAAAAAAAAGCATGTATCTGGTTATTCTGGAAACAATTACAAAACATTACATTTTAAATAATACCAGAGCATCTTTTGGCTAAATATACAAGTACTGAGTGTAGTAACAAATAGTTGAGTGCAATTAGAGTTTGCTCTACTTTATTCTTACAAAAGTTAAATGTAAGTGGGAATATCATCAGAGCAGCATTAAATAAAATACGATTGACTGATCCTCCTGGATGGGCATAATGACTAGGCCATGCAAACTCTTGTAAAATATTCTAGTTATGACCTTTTTTAGAAGCAGGGGGTGTGACAGTGAGAGTCCAGAGAGAAGGATTTTGAAGGAATCCAGATACTGAAAATTAAGTTACTGGTTTCATTCTTGAAATAGATATACTTCAAGTACAGTAAAATACAAGACTAAAATAAAACTTCACTTCTCATGGGGAGGTTGTCAGAGTAGGATATCAAACTGAACATTTACAGAGAAGCTAAGCTAGCTGAAAGAATAAGGCCAGCTTATTTAATACTTCAGTCCACTGCGACAGGAGTTTCAGTTTAGTATCTTCTAAAACATAGGAGGTACCTTTTAAATCTATCTTTGAGTTATGCCACACAGAGAAAAAGGCTAACGTTTAGTTTTATGATTTAGCCTGCGGAGGTCTTTCTTCTCCAAATGAGAACCCCAGAGAACAAGATACCTGTCTGCCTTTGAATGGAGAAATTTTGGTCCTCATTGTGAGAAACAGCTATTAATAAAAAGTAGAGCAATAAAAAGAATTCAAGCAGGCATCTAACTCAAACTTGTTCACAGTAGCAAGATAAATCTAACCTCTGTGATTGCTGACATATCTTTATCTAACTTGTTCCTAAGGTCTTCTTTCAAATACTCTCATATCTCCTCAGCAAGCTATTTCAGTAAGTTGAAAACTTCAAACCTAAATGTTTCTTTTCTTCTTCTATCTTGGCCTCTTATCTCCTACTGTAAAGCCTGTTATTTCACAAAAAGTCATTTATTATATTTGAAGGCTAATGGTGTTCCAACCTGCTTTTCCTATCTGGAACAATCCCAACTCTCCCACTCTTTCAGAAAGTTAAGTTTTCCTGACTTGAACTGCTGCACCCAAATCAATACACTGCACTGCAGGTGAATTGCCAGCACTGCTGGGTCAAGCTGTCAGCCTCTGTTGTGCTCAGGAAATTTGTATTTAGTCACCAGGACCTCATATCTGGCTCTTCTGACCAGATAAGACTAGAGGTGACTCCTCCCCAACAAAGCCTACTGGAGGGGAAAGACTCTTTCATGTATTAGTGACTTCAGGCAACAAGCTTGTATTTTTCACAAATTATTATCATCACTAAAGCATAAGGTGAGCCCAGGAAAAAAAAAAATCAGACTCTATTGCTGCAAGGAACTTGGATCCCATATAGACATCCCGTGGACGGGGATGTGGTAGTGAGTTAGATAACACCACCAGCAAAGTTGTGATTTTAGAGGATATTCTGAAGAACCAATAGCAGACAGCACTGATTTCCCTCAGACTGAAAAAGCTGTCCAGACACTAACAATTAGGTACTGAAAGTCAAATAATGGGTTTCAACAGTCTTTGAATATTTATAATGCCTATCTGATTCAGAGAGAGCTGAACCACAGGGAGATGAACATGGGCCCTGCAACATTCAGTTCTGGGAATAAGAAATTAATTTTTCCCTCTCTGGGCAGCAGCTGCCGCTGACTGACTCAAGGAAATCAAAGATGAGGCCATGAATTATTTTGAGAAGCCTGCAAGAACTTGCAAGGAGGAGATCTGATGGCTCCTACAAGTCTGTTCCTGATCACCACTGCACTAACTGCAATTGCCCACAGGCCACCCAGCTGAGGGGAGAATTCCCATTGCTACTGACTTTTCCTTCATAAAAAGTGTGAAATAGGTATGATCAGCCCTACAAAAGCACTTGGCTCAGAATCTGCATATTGGACAGTTGCCCTCAACATGCAGCTCCCCTAAATTTGCTATTCACAAGTCTATTTTCTCAGGAACAAGGTGAATTTTAAAAGTGAGATAGCAGTAATCCCCACATTAAACTCGAGGAGATGCTCAAAACAGTCATTCATACTGCAGGCACACAGATCATTGATTTTCAAATACATGTATCTAAAATTACAGGATCTAAAAGAACAGAAGTAAGAAGCCTGGTACTGGGTAAACCTCTTCTTAAATGACATCATTTGGGTGCTGAAGGCTAGGTTTGAATCTGTGGTTTGTAGGTAGGATCATCTGAGTTTCAAGAACGGTTACTTTTCCAAAAATAAAAGGTAATACTTAATAAAATTTAAGAATACATTTGAAAGTTAGAAAGTCACTTTTTGAAGTAAATCCACTTGAACAGTTAAAAAATGTGTCTGTCTTCAGAATTAAGTTTGTTACGTGCTTTTGATTATGACTTTTCACTTCAGTCATCAGAAATACAGGACACCTTGTTCTCAGCCCACTTAATGTTTAGACCATACAAATTTGACATTTTTTACTTCTTTAGTCATTTTTATTACTTGTTCTGTCCCTCATTTCTAAATAAAAAAATCTTAAAAATGGTTCCTCTGAGGCATGGCTTTGGGAACAACAACCATCAGGCTGAGACATTTCCACTCCACAGTCTCCAAGAACTAGCTTGTTTCTTTCCCAGATGAAATTAAGTCTTCCTCCGGCAAGTGCCAAGCTGGCAAAGATCAAAAATGGCAAAAAAAGAGAAGTCGGAGTGTGCTCTCAGTTTCCCTACCAAACAATCCTCATAACCAGCAAGAAAAAAAGCCCATGCTCTCGTTGGATGCCAAATTCTTTCTCCTATTTTATATTGCACAGCTGTGCTTGCAGGGGAGGAGAAGGAGGGAGCCTACATAACACAGCTTATTCCTAGGACCATCAATCTGGTCTCCTGAAAAGGAAAGCTGAGCTGGAGCACTGTTAAGATCTCTGTTTCCCTTGAAGCTGTGGCCACCACAGCCCCCTGCCCCCATCAGAGGACTTCACAGAGAGCTGCTCTTCAAGCTGCTTTGTGGTGACAGAGTCAAAATGAAACACCATAGATTTATAACAAATGGGAATGCTGGGATACCACTTATCTTCATGGCTGATGTACTGTTGCTAAGCTTGTTAGCCAGAAAAATGGACTGTCATTAAATATTACCAGTTAGGATACTTTTACAAACTCTGTCACTACACTATTTTCTGCTTTAAGGAAAAATAAATGATATATGAAACATAAATAAAATGCTGCACTGAATGTCAGTAACATTTTGCATTGAGTATTTGCATGGGATGTGAGCTAGCGTTACCTGTATGTTCATTATCAGGGCGATTCAGAACAAAGGTTGTAATAGCAATAGAGAAAGGCTTAAATATGACCTTTCTCTCAAATCATGATTTGCACACAACTGCTCTAAAAAGGGTATTTAAAAGTACTCCACACCAATTTTATTCAGCCTTTTGACTCTGAAAGGAATAATAACCCAGTTTATTAGATTACTGAACCCACTATCACTGCTGCTGGCGGTGGCTGTCATCACTCCTCATCAGCAGCTTCCCTTATTCCTTCCCACCGAAAGGGGGGCACCGGCAGCCTGAATAGCAGATCTGTTTTACCGGAACTGCTCTGACTAACGCCATGACCTTAAATTCCACCCTGAGTACTGGCTCGAGCTTTTGAAACGAATCAAAATGCAATTCACATCCCTCTGCCAAGGCAGATGCAAACCACTTCTTGTGGACATCACGAGGCAGAAACAAAATTTTGTCACTTTTCTCACTGTCATTGCTGCAGGAAGGAGAGAATTGGCCTGGCCAGAGCACAGGTTAAATCCCTTGTGTGCAGGATAAGATAGACATTGTTCAAGGATATGATTTTGAAAACCCATTCTATTGTCCACAGATTTCTAGAAGATCAATCAAAACAAATTTAACAAAGGATATTTTTCTAAAGCAGTGTCAACTGCTGCAACAGCAAACATTTCATCATAGTTTTCTAGGAAGGTAGGTCATGTCTTGTATAAACACAACAGATGTGAAATTTCAAGGTACACTAGACTATACCAAGTCTTTGTTTTCTATGCAAGATTCTTTAGCCTTGTTAATTGTGAACTGTACAACAGAGCATGAATATGTTAAAGGAAATCCACAGCTGTATGGGGTTGACATACTATAAATGCTTGGGAGCACAGACTATTTTTTCAGCATATATAGTTGAACAAAAAAAAAATGGGGAAAAAAGCCCCAAAACGTGAGGAATAAAAGCTTAATTTATATTTGGGTGTCATTTAATTTAAATTAGTGAGAAATGGCTTATTGCACTGAAGCATTTGCCCATTATTTAAAGATTCAAAAATAAAACTTGTAATCATGTGTTAGTAGTTCCTTTACGTAATTTTACCTACCTTGTCTTAAAAAGCTAGCAAACAAGAAGAGGGGAGAACTTTCTGCAACACATCCTAAAATCTGACTTATTCATTCTGGACTAAAAGATTAGGAATTGGTAAAAGTAAGTCAGCATATTTCTCAATACACAGCATAATAGAAATCACATGTTAACATTGCCAGTCATCCAAATAGCACTTCACAGAGTGCCAGGAAAACAAACCCATTCCCATCTCCTACACTCACTGGGAAAAAGGGGAATAAAGATCCTATCAAAAAGGTGTCATCTCAGTTCCAGAGGCAAATGCTACAGCTGTGGGTAGTTCAAAAGCACCCTCTTTTAAGAGATGGGAGCTCCTTCTTCTTGCCATGAACAGGCTTCTCAAAGCTGTTGTCCACACTGCCCTGCTCTGCAGCAGGCAGTGAAAAGAGGGGAAAGGCTCTAGGGAAAGATAAATGTAGCCTTTCTAAAACAGCAATCATCTGGCATATTTGGAAAAGGATACAGAGTCCTGGCAGCACAGGATGGGAGGTCATTTGGTGCAACTCCTTCCTCAAGCAGTGCCACCTGGAGCTGGCTGCCCCAGAACACAGGGAGAATGGATTTCTTTTTTAAACCCATAATGAGCAAAAAATGAAACAGAAGAATATTTGTACATACACATGCTTGTGTATACACATGGAAAATTACACAAAAGCTACAGTAGGGGATTTAGTTGAAAACATACCGATTTCAATGTAAATTTACCACAAAGTAACAAAGAGGTGACAGCCTGAATACACTGAAAGAAAAACACACTTCACATAACCCTACAGCACACGTCTTAATAGAATTTTTTAAAATAATTTCATTTTTTAAATTATTTCATTTTTAAAATCTCAACATGTTTCACTTGGAAGCCAATGTGTCAGAAAGTAAAGCAAATGTCTATGAAAGAAGTTTTCTACATTTTGCACATCTTATCAGAATTTGAGATACATGAGATCAATACATAAGCTATTACATGTCATTCAACTCTGCTTTTTTCAAATTCTTGGTCAGAGAAAGAACTGGAAGCCCCATGCCCATCACAACCATAACAACAAACCCTAAATCTTCTCTACAATTTGATTTCAAGAACTTGAATTTCCAGGTACCAAATGTATAATTTTTTATATTAATGTTAAAAAGAATTAAATCTTAAAAAGGACAATGCTTGTGACACAGAAATTCTGATTTCTGATAATGGCACTGAAATAACATTGAATTGGTCATAACATAACTTCCAGGTATAATTTTCCTAGTTATTCAAATGGCAGTGTGCTGAACATTTAACATATATTTAAATCAAATCAAATGGAAAATATAATAATTACATTAAGTTATACATGCTCTACATTTTTTATTTTATGTCTCTTTCTTTTCATAAAACGTTGATGCAATTAAACAGCACAGCTGTGAAGAACTAATGACATCTGAGGTCATGACGGATACCGAAGTTAATTCCAATCCAGCGCAATCTCTCGGTGTAAATATTTTTGTTGGCATAAATACAGGCCCTGTGTCCATAATGGGGGAAAGCATTGCAACTGTGGGCACACTGAACAAGAGCTGTGACTCCAGTACTTATTTCATGTAGATTGTCTCATACTACAGAAGTTTGTCATTGTCAATCAAGAAAATTTTTAACTGCAGAAGGGGGGAAAAAGATCAAAAAAATTCTAATAATTGAAATAATTGATCTACATAGAGGCAGCAAGGCTAGGGAAATTGATGCCACTATTTGAAATGTATCCATGTCAGCAATGACTGCAACCAGCTACCACATGATAAGCACCAAGAGACCCACAGAAAACAAATGCATGGCTCTAAAGACATGCAAACGTGCCTTAAGCCACTGACTGTGCTCAAGCAGCAAAAACTCTTTCAACAGACTCACCAAAGTCAAAATGGGTGTGGAAAGGAAGCATTATGGCATCTGGGGTTTGCAAGGGGCAGAAAGGTGTGGCCCAAGCCAATCCCACCCACAAGCAGGATTTTAGCACTGCCCTGTACCTAGGACTTTCTTTTCAGCAGATCTTAAGAGACTTGTTCAACCTCCCTGCAGCAGGGAAGGGAACTGGTTAGTTTCTTTAAGGGATTTTTCAAACTGAATCCCAACCCTGCCTCCTTCAAGGGCGGTCAAGCAGAGAACATCTCTCACCCTGAGAAACAGCTTTGTTTGGCAACACAGGCACCATTGGTTCATTCCCAGGCAGGGGTTGGAAAATAAAAAAACATCACATATCTTATCTTCTAGAAAAATCCACCCTTTCCTTATAACACCTCCTTCCTAAATATATTGGGGATGAGCAAAGCTAGCAACCTGACCTAATTCAGGAATTTCTAAATGTTGTGAAGTTTGACATTACAAAACTAATTCATATTTCTCCCATGTGGGAAATTATGATCAAACCCCCCTCCATTTTGGAAAAGGGTCTTAATAGTTAGAACCAGATAGAAGTATTTGTTTTAAACCAAAGGCATTCTCTGATTTTCATTTCCAAAAATCTGTCTCTGTAATTCAGAGTGAGAGAAAAAAACCCAACAAGCTGATTTGTGGTTAGAAAAAAACCAGACAGGAATTCAAGGGAAAAAGCGAATATTTTCTCCCTAAGGAAACATTGCTATTGTGTTTGTAAGAAGATATTTTGAAAATATAAATATGAAGAAATTATTATAATTGCAGAGGGAAGAAATTCACCACCTATCCAAAAACAAAGATGCTTTCTAAAATGCTGAAGTACGAAGAATTTTATTATTCCAGTACAGATTTATACCAGAATCCTGTTCACCCTTGCTGTCAATTCCTTGTGCACAGAGAGGTAACGTAGAAAAAGTTACAAAGCTTTCTCCAAAGTAAAGGACGTGACCATCCTGCAGCAGGGATGGAGACTGTTTCCAGAAATTCTTAAATATGACTATAGGTGACCCTTAATGGTCAATCTTTAGTGGTTTTTTGTGATCAGTGTTTTGGCAGACCTTTTCCAAATGTTCTGCAGTCATCAGTTAGGAGCAGGCTGACCCCTTGTAAACAGCTGTGAGCTAAGAGAAGGCAACTGCATTTGTCCAAGTCAATATTTGCAGATGCATATATGCAGCTCACCATGTTTTCTTTGCCTTTTTCAGTGTCTGTCAGAAAGCAAGATCATATATTAGGGGTTTTTTTAGACTTGAGATACTGAAAGGTCCTCATTGAATCACTAAGATATATAGGAATCCTTTCTCTGAATATCTTATATAGATAAAAAAATCCTCAAGCCTTTCTATGAAATATATTAAACGTTTCTTTTGATCTTAAGGTAGCTTTCCCTTGAAAAATATTAGTACTGGGAGAAACTGTGTTTAAAATATCATTCAAGCACTATCTTCAGAAGATTATGGCAAATTAGATGCAGTGCTGTGTTTCTTTGCTTTTATTGGCCTGGCACTACTTGCCAGCTTTAGTGCTGTAGAAAATACATCTTGCATATAGAGAAAGCCCTCTTTCAAGTAGCCTGGTAAAAATCATGCTATTTAGAATATGAAAATCTCTAAGGATTGATAAAGAAGTTAGCACCATCCAGTCTCATTATAGTTGCTAGGCAAAAGATCCTTAGGGTTTATAAAGTTGGAACAAGAAGAGGGATAAAAAATCAATGAACTGTTATTCTACTTCCACATTATAGGAGAAGATGACGTGCTATGAAAAAAAAAGTTTCTGAAGGTAATTACAGGGATATGATGACAAATGACAGAGACCAGAGAAGAATAAATGCATCCACTTTCACCTCTTGGAAGCTACACAAATATTAAGGATGGAGATCACCCAAAAGTCACTGGCATTGTTTGTGAAAATACCAAAGGCCCCACAAGCACAAATCAGATTGCAGAAAACGAATAAATTAAAAGACTGCACATGGCTGCACTTCTAAGGAAGGCTGCTAGCTGCTACAGCAGCTCAGACAAAAGCCAAAGGGATACCTTCCAACACTTCTGAACATCAAGACACCTCCTTCCAAGGTGCATGAGAGAGAATGAAATGGTTTGAAAATGCAAATAAAGACACGAAAGGCCTTGTCAAATAAGTTTACCCATAGCTGGTACACTTTTGCTGAAAAGCTTCCTTTCCATTTCTGTGAAAGCACATTCTACTTGAGTCTTTTTCTGATTTGGGTTAAGGACCTTCAGCTGGCAAGGAAAGGGAATTCCCCTGTGGGAGCTGGGCCTCTAAACAACCAGGGAAACTTCCAGATGCTGTTTGGCCTGCTGTAGCCATGGCTAGACTCAGACCCTTCAGGGTAGGAAGCACCATGCCTCTTACAAAGGGAAATGATATTTTATAATTAGTTTATTTCCCATCTGGGAGGTTGTCCTCCATAATCTGTTTCAAATGCGGAAGTAGAACTCAGCCAGGCTTGTAACAGGAACACAGTTCATATGGATAGCCAAATCCCTAACAACAGAAAGACAAGGGCTATTTGAATCCACTGCCATGTGCTGAGTCACTGAAATATGACTTAGGTCCCAAGCATGACTCAATAATGACTTCTGGAAAACTCCAGCTCCTAATAGTTGGCTTCAAGTGTCACTGAAAACTGTGAGAAATGAATACAGGTTAACTTCCATTTTTGACCTGTCACTGCTGAGACCTTCATCTACCCAAGGAAACGCAAGGGGGTAAGAGGCAGCTGGATACCCAGGGCCCTCTCTGGGTACCTCTCTCCAGCAGTTCATCTGACTTCAGCCTCCTCTCAAGGGTGGGAGCCAGTGCCCTAGAGGAAGTTATACACTTACTGCCCTAGAGCAAGTTATTTTCCAGTGCTCTTTTGCTGACTGGATATAAGGCAACCCATACACCACGTCAGCCCTGCTTGTCTGTCTTCTTGGGAGGGGAGGGACAGGATGTCTGTTTAGATTGAGCACTGGGAAATCCCCCATGCTGACATTTCCCATCCTAGATATTTTCCTTTTACCAGCTGCCACAAATTATTCAGATGGGAAAACAGAGTCAGGGGATCATTTCCCTCTAAAACTGAATGAGACTGCAAGGAAAATTACATGAATATTTAACTGAGTTGTCAGTTTAAGAACTGAAATGCAGTGAAAGGTTAAGAGCAAACGCAGCTCACCAGCTCACCATGCTGAGGAAACCCACGGCAAAATGTGAGCTGTACATCTACAAATATCACAATAAAGCTGATCGATTTTTTTCCCTCAGGAAATGAAGACTTTTTTTCTAGCTTGTGGAAACAACAGTGAAGAGAAGAGAAAAAGTTTGTTACCTTGAATGTCATCATTGAAAGTGCAATACTTGTTACGGTACTTATGCAGGAGGCGGAATGCATTGGCATTAGCAAAATCCTCAAACTGAATGAGGCAGTTCATGCCATATCTAGAAAAACAAGAAATTATGCATTATGTTAAAAAAAGTCTCCAAATTATACATTAAAAAGCTAATAACATTTGCGGGTCAGATTTTGAATACAAGTATAATATGAATCATACAAGTCTTAATATGTTTCATAATTATACTACTAATAGTATTTAATCAGTTCTAAGTTATGAGTAGAAGATCAGTGGAAAAGGCGTTCACCCTCTGCAGACATCTCAACACAAGTCTTCACTGTGCAATTACCTAGTGAACAAAAAAAGGTCCCTCCCAACACAAACCAATCTATAATTCTATGGTTGTATTTTTTTTTTTTTTTTTAATATGGAAACTCAAGACTCCTGGCACTAGACTTGTATGCCAATACCTAAGAAGTAAGCAATTGCCCTGCTGTTTCATTTCTTCAAAATAAAAGTTAGTAAGAAGTTAAATTAAATCAATATTACCACTATGTATCATAGAATCATTTGGATTGGAAGGGACCTTAAGGATCATCTTGTTCCAATCCCCTGCCATGGGCAGGGACATCTTCCACTAGACCAGGTTGCTCAGAGCTGCATCCAACCTTGCCTTGAACACTTCCAGGGATGGGGCATCCACAACTTCTCTGGGCAACCTGTTCCAGTGCCTCACCACCCTCAGATACCCCAGTATCTAACCTAATCCTACTCTCAATCTGAAGCCATTTCCCCTTGTCCTGTCACTATATGCTCTTGTAAATATCACCCAGTCCTTAGAGGCATTTTTATGCATCCTGATGTCTCTGGATTCTTTGCATACCAGTCACATATGGCATTTTCAAGTACTTTCTTACAACAAAAGCCAAAAAACCTACAAGGCAATGAAAATAGATGTAGACAAAAACTACGTAAAGACTGGATTCAAGCTCATAGACACTTGCAAGAGGGCAAGATCTCAACAGCACACACCCTGATTGAGCTAAAGGAGGCTTTCCTTATTTGCTAACAGCACGAATCCATGAGAGACAGTCAAGCAGTTCATGTTTCATCCAGAAAAGCAATACATACATATAGTGAGCAGTTTAGTGTAAATACATTAATTGAGTTTTTCTTTAAACCATACATGCATTTGGCAACCACATTAAGCAAATCTATCAGTATTAAAAAAAAGACAAAAATTCCTGTGACTAAACACATTTCCATGGAAAACACATATTTACAGCCATATTACAATTAGCCAAATCTATGGGGATTCCACTGGCAGGAATAGTAATCCTTGCTGAAAATAAATACATCTTCAGGTTTGATGGAAAAACCTGGACTTCTTCAGCAGCATAATGACAGGCAACTGCTTAAAAGAGAATTTGGCAAATTCAGTACTGTAAATCACAACTGGGTTCAAGTAATAAACTAGAGCTAATTTCAATAATTAATTTAAATTTCTAACCTGATTCAGTTTCTGACATAAACTTCAGTAATTCCATAAGGGTCTAGGAGCTGACAGTTGCATAATAATATGAAAATAATGAGATTATCACTCTGGAATCCTGGACCTTGGTTATATGTGTTTCTTGGATGTCAGTAGGCTGGTCTGTTTCGTTATTTTACCGTATATAACATTCCATTTTCTCATCTGCATTTTATTTTTCTCTGTTTTCTTGTCCATTACCTTTGTAGACAAAGACCAAAATTCCCTGTGAGTAATATTAAAAGAGTGTCCCTGTAGAAAATAAGCATCCTATACTGGGCACAGTATCCATATTAATTCTCTGAGCCAGATATCATGGCTGTTTAATTAAAATGGAAAAAATGCAGGCAGTCTAACTCTGGGCCTCTGAGATTTTGGTGTCATGGCAGAAAATTTTCTAAGCAGCATTCTTATTCACTGCACGTGTAGCACCTGACATCCAGGTAAAAACCTGAGACTTCAGTGCTGCCCATGACCAGCAGTACCTCATAAGACTTGTGAATCTTGAGGTCTATGTTCTCAAAAAAGTCTAACCAAATCCAGTGGCTGGGTACCCATGAAAGACAAGAAAATTACACACCGTTTCTCTGCTTGGAGTATTCTCATTCTCAAAACCACTAACAGATGAGACATACAGATGAGATAATACAAAATAGCTATTATCTGGCGTTCCAGAAAATCCCTTAGCAATAATGAATTGGCTACAAAGGTGCCACACAGTTCTGGAAGCAGTGACCATACCAAAAGAGCCATCAATTCTTCTATGACTTCCACATCTTACTGTCAAAATTACTTAAAGCAGAAAGTTGAGCCAAAACCTAAACCAATATTTTCCTTCCTGTATCACTCTGCAATAACCTTCCACCCTTCTCGCACGCCGATGAACTCTTTTAGCTTTGTGGCTTCTGCACTATAAAGGGCAACTGCTTGAATCAACCCTCATGGAAGCAGAACGTGTCCTCTCTGTTTGCACCTCATACCCTGCTGTCATTGCAAATTTTCAGCTTAGAACTGCACCTCTTCACAGGTGGGTATGGAACACAAATGACTGCAGGATGAAAAGGGAACCAAGCACTTTGGTGCTTGTCTTCATGCAGTCATCAAATCCTGCTGCACCTTTCAAACCACTAGAATTCCAGCAACTGTAGGCCACTACAGTTCTGTGAGTTCAATTATCTTTCAAACATTATGAAAAGAGAAAACAAAGCCTGCAGCTAACCTAAAATGTGACCATCTTAACATCTTCCATCAATACTTGATATAGATATAGCACAGACTGGCTTCACAGAGTTTCCTCTGATGACACAGGGTGCCTGATCAGGCGGGGTCCAGACACCAGTAATAGATTTGCTACACACAAAATCATCAGATTTAAAACCACCATTCCATGATTGCAGCTGACTGCTACAAGGGAGTATGTTAAAAGACAGCAATTTCAGGCATGTCAAGAAGATTAGGAGACAAAATTAGAAAAAATTGTCATGACAGAAAACTCTCTAAGAGGTATTTCTTGTATTTTAAAAGTAGTGGACTACCTATTTCATATGATAGTGTGAAATAATAGAGTGTACTGCTTATTTAAGTAGCTAAACTTCATCATCATATACCTTAGAACAATTTCATCTTCCTCTTTGAAATTTGAAGACATGCATATCTCCAGTAGAAACTAAAAGCCTTTTATTTTGAATGTGTCACCAGCAGTAGAGTTCCAGAAACAAGCAGACATGGTATTCAGTTACAATGCTGCACAAATGGGGGTGGGAGTGTTGATCACAGAAAGGCTCTGCAGAGGGATCTGGACAGGCTGGATCTATGAGCCAACACCAGTGGTATAAGGTTCAACAAGACCAAGTGCTGGGTCCTGCACTTTGGTCACAACAACCCCATGCAGGGCTGCAGGATGGGGGAAGAGCAGCTGGAAAGCTGCTCAGCAGAAGAAAACATGGGGATGCTGGTTGACAGTGGCTGAACACAAAGCAGCGTGTGCTCAAGTGGCCAAGAAGGCCAATGGCATCCTGGCCTGTATCAGCAATAGTGTGGGCAGCAGGACCAGGGCAGGGATTGTCCCCCTGTACTCAGCACTGGTGAGGCCACACTTCAAGTCCTGGGTCCAGTTCTGGGCCCCTCAAGTCAGGAAGGTCATTGAGGTGCTTGAGTGCATTCAGAGAAGAGCAATGAAATTGGTGAAGGGGCTGGAACACAAATCTTGTGAGGAGCAGTTGAGGAAGCTGGGGTTGTTTAGCCAGGAGAAAGGAGGCTCAGGGGTGACCTTAATGCTCTCTACAACCAGCCACAAAAAAGTTTAGCCAGGTGGGGGTCAGCCTCTTCTCCCAGGCAACCAAGGACAGGATAAGAGGACACAGTCTCAAGCTGCTCCAGGGGAGGTTTAGGTTGGACATTAGGAGGAATTTCTTCACAAAAGAATGATTACACATTGGAATGGGCTGCCCAGGGAGGTGGTGGAGTCACCATCCCTGGAGGCGTTTAAAGAGAGACTGGTTGTGGCACGTAGTGCCATGGTCTGTTGATGTCATTTGGTGTTTGGTCATAGCTTGGACTTAAGGATCTCAGAGGTCTTTTCCAACCTAACTGATTCTGTGATATGAGTCACATAAAACATATCATGCCTTATGGCTTGCTCAAAGCAGAGCCAACAGTTCTCCTGCTGTCACTGGTTTTGACCCAGGGCTACATAGGGGATAACTGAGGAAATGGAGGAACATGTAACCAACGTCAATGTTCATATGAAAGGTGGTACAAATAAATGGAAGAAAGAACCTATCCAGTGGGCACCAACTGTCTTAACCAGAAGAAATTATGAGATCTAGTCCTACACTATCAAAACTAAAAAAGAAAATCTGGCAGACATTCCTCCTCAGTGTGCAACCATAATAAATGCATTAATGAATTCTTAACTATTTTTGTGCTCTGGAAAACACTTCTCTGATAGCAATAGCTTGGCTTGGGTCCTGCCTAGGACTGATGGATTTTTGCAGGCAAGTGTTTTGTAGCTGTGAATTCCTCTCTTCCACTGGTTAAGGATGTGTCACTGCAGTAGCTGATTAAACAAATATAAATTGTCCCTAGAAAGTGATAATCCAGATCACTGTTTCCCGTTGTAAATCCTATTTTGTCACCCACTCCTTTCTGTGTACTTGGATTTTAGATTCCTGCTCCAAGTCACACAGGCAGTCTGAATCAGGATCCAACTGGACAGAAGTTCAAAGCCGTATTTCCTTTGTTTTGTTATGAAGATAAAATGCAGACGAGAGGTGGCAAGCATGCAACATCATATTTGTCATCAAGTATGGGAGGCAAATGCTGGACAATGGATTAAAATGAACCATCCCACTGAATAACATGTGGTTGCCAAAAAACAATGTCTCCAATACTTTTCCCAATTTACAACATATTTTTTGTGACAGTCTTAGTTCATTTTTCCCCATTTATAAATAAATTTATATTCAGTTGTCTGTGACAACAATGTTAATATTCCAAATAATTCTGTGGGGCATATCTTTATGTAACAGCCTGGAGAAAAATGTTCCCAGCTCTTTAACCATCCCAAATATACAGTACAAGTATTTTGGCAACTCAATACTCTTAAAACCTCAACAGGGAAAACCCTCAAGAACCTGGCTTTTGGTGACAGTGGGAGCTGTAAAAGTTTAGGCATAATTTTGAATTTAAACCATATGATCAGTAAAATCCATGCTTACTTCTACAGCTAAGAAGCTTTTCTGGATGTATATTCGGATCATTTTTTCTTACTGCCAGCCATTGTTTTGGAAACCTTCCTAAAGGAACAAGTGACTGCTTTTTAGGTTTTTAGCCCTTCCAAACTCTTTTTTGATTTTTTTTTTTTTTCATACATGGCTGGAACTGAAAAAGCCTTAGAAACCATCAAAAGTGGTTGCTGCCACCCATTCTTAAGAAGGAGCAAACCAAAATGATAGCAACACTGGCACTGTCTTCCTTGCCTCATGCGTCACACAGCCGCCCTGCCAGCCAGAACCATTTATAGTGCACCAGGACAATGTGGAAATTATCTCCTTTCTCCCTGCTCCAAATGCTGTAAGCCTGCTCATTACCATATATCCCACTGCTCAAAGCAGACTTAAAGCATAAAGAACACTGCTACAAACTCCTCTTTGTGCCAGGGCTTTCCCTGGATGCCTTCCCACCCTCCCTCCTAACAACTCTTAGGACCTGGGTGCTTTCTCCTCCTGTTTTCCTCCAACCTATCTTTAACTTCATTTCATAAGGCAATTAAACTGCTGCAATGAGGTCATACATCCATCCCAGCACCTCTTCTGCTACAACTGTAACCTGCTGCTTAAATTCAACACAATTTAAATGAGGGGGTTAGAGTTTTGCACAATAAATGCTACATATATATTCTGTGGAAAAGGTGGCCCAGATGAGCTACCCTCCAGCAAGCACCTGAGCCCCTCTGCAGCAGATGGTACTACTCATGCTGCCTCTCCAACAGCCTGATGGGCTACAGCTGCACAGGACAAAAATCTGTCCAAGGTGCACTGAGCTCCAGCCAGTTCTACAATGCAAATACCTTCCCAGAAGAGGTATCATTAAATTACAAATAACTTTCTCTGTCCTGAATTGGACCAGCAAGTCAGACAGGACATTCTTCACAGGAAGAGATTTTCTAAAGAACTTAATAGAAACTGTCAGCATCTCTGCTTTCCACATGAAGGACTCTGTTTAAAATTCCTTTTTTATTCCCCTGTAGGCAACCACTGGTTTTATTTCAGCTACAGAAAGCATGTACTTTCATAGGACTGTTTTTCATAGTAATTTTCCATTTCCAAACCAATCCTTGCCTCAATGAGCTCAGTATCTGTCCAAGGGGATAGATAGGCATGGGGGTGCAGGAGATGGCAGCACTTAGCACTCACTCTAGTACCAGCAGCACTCACCTAGACAGCAGATCCTTCCTTCATTCTTGTTCTCTTAAGGAAATAAAGGTCTACAAAACGTTTCCATATTACTATTCCCTGGCACAGCCACAGTGCTCTGTCACTGTACCAGTGCTTCTAACACTCTTCTGCTTGGTCTTCCCCTGTCCCAAACAGATTTGGTATTCATTTCCATGGCCTTTCTATCCCAGGAATAGTGAGGAGAATGGGCTGGAGATGACTTATAATTTTCTCTCTTTTTTCCCCCCAGCCAACAGCACTGCTACATGTGTGGACTTCACAGCCTTGTGAGCAGAGTGGTGCTCATTTTAGGAAGGTCTTGAGGTTGGTTGTCCTGGAAGTTGTTCATAAGCAGAGAAGCAAAACCAGATTCTCTGCCCACAGTCAGGCCTTATACACATAAAGGGTTTCTCTTGTGAGAAAAGGTAATGAAATCAAAAGCTTTTGTGGTATACCAACAGAAACACTTGCTATAAGAAAAGGACAGTTGCTGGTTTTAACCTAATTTTTCATCAGCATGGTTGCATCACACTGTAGCAGGGACTACTTGTTCTTTAAATTGAAGTCTTTTGAAGTCCATCCTACTGAGACAATAAGTTGACAGCAGTTCTAGACATACCCACTCTAAGTATTTGTGCATTTTCAAAGTGCTGTTAAAGGATTAATACAGATGGTCACTAGTGAACCTGAACTATATAATAAAATAAAGGCTGCAAAACGAGTAACTGAAAGTTACCACCGTTGTAAAATTATATTTCTTCTTGTTGCAAAACTATTTGTATTTTATTTTTTGGTTTTGATATTTGTTCTAAAGTATAGCACACAACAGTGTTGTCAGGAACTGGGCTTGATCGTAACTTAGACTGTTCCAGTTCACATGTATAGACTTTTGTAACAGAATTAGGGAGGGTGGTGCAAATGATGCATGAATGGAAATGTGTGCACTACTGGAAGCAGCAGCAAAACAGAGCTGAAAACAGTGGCACACACCAATAACAAAGAACAAAGCTGACTGAAGGAAAATTTACAATGTCTCATTTACATCAAGATGAGCAGGCCTGGGCTCTGGTAAGGCCACAGCAAAGACACCTCTGGGACCTTGACAACAGCAACAATCCATATCACAGCACATCACATGTGCCACTCTTTATCCTACAGGCACAGCAGGAAGTCACACTGCAATCTGAAGAAATTCAACATGAGGACATACAGACACAAAAAAATTTATGGAGGCTGAAGTAAGCAATACCCTGAGGCAAAATAACCATGCCAGCACAGCTGCTGGATCTTAAAGGCATAGAACACCTATATAAAATCAAATCTTATTACCACTTATCACCAGAAGGCCAGAAAAAGCACTGAGGACTTGACAGGCAGGGCTCTTTTGCCTTCAGTGTCACACATCAGCAACCCTGGTCAGACCATATGAACAGAAACATGCTGATGCTTTGAATATGTAGGTATTAGACTGAATAATAAAATCAACTTTTTTTGAACACTTTTAACATAAATCCACCTTTCTGTTCCATAAAAACTTTCACTAAGTGCTGTCAAATCAGTTTCCTGTGGTGGATTGTGTCCAGTTGCCTCCTCTCTGCTGTGAAACAGTCCTCTCAGCAGGAAGGTGGATGGATGACATAGTACTGAGGTATGGCATAATGTACATTATACAAATAAATTACACTTTTGAAATTTCACAAAGTCAGACATGAGCCAAATGCTTAGACTCAGTTCTTGACATGCCCAAACACCAGCCCCAGCAGACTAGATCATTGCCATGAGAAAATACACAGCACAAACTTCCACAAATGCAGAGGTTGAGTGCAGGCTTGCCTAACACTCAGGTTAAATCTGAAGAGGAAGAAAACTGTATTGTAAATTTTTGTAGTTTTCCTCCTTGGGGAAAAAAAAATGGTTCCATGTGAATTTGAAGTAAACAGCAAATTGAATTACTGTGATGGTGTCTCATGAATTTGTACTGGTTCACTTGTTACCTGATCCTGACCCCACCTAAGTCAAAAGTAAAACTCCAGGACCCTGAAAATGGAATTCTACTTGTCTCCTAGCTGTTCTACTGCTTTTTCCAGTGTTACCACTTAGCTGATTTAACTGTAAGTTAGACCAAAGAACAATCTCAAATTACCTTCAGTTTTACATTCACTTAAAAGAGATGAGTGCAGATTTGAAACAGATGACCTGAGATATTTTTTTCTTTTCAGCCTCTTCAATTCTTCTGTAGAGACTTGGCACTGTGATACTTTTGGCTGAGGGAAGGAATGGTACTGAACAGATGGATTGGTCAACTGTCTGAGTAGACTAAATCAGAAAAACAGAGAATCAAGAAAGAAATCCATCTCAGCTGGAAATAGTAAGCAGTTTTATTCCTCATGAATCTTAAGCTGTAGCTAAAGGTGTGTGTCACTTCTTGCCTTCCCAAAATATAGTGTTCTTTGTTAAACCCTTCAAGCTTATTTTTAAAATTTTAATTAAATGGATTTATGCTAAACAAAAAAAGAACTGTTGTTATCAAAAAAAGAACATATAAAATACATTACACTGTTTGATGAGTCATCCTACACAACTTAAAATCGTTTGAACCTAGTTTCAAATGGGTGTTTCCTGGTTACTTCATGACTGCAATCTTTAAAAGTTGCTGATTATTACTGTCTGGTTCAGATTGTCAGCAATTTTACTTTGCCAAGAAAAATACCATAAAGCCACAGTTCTGAGGTTTGTCCTGGTGTTGGTATGCACCTGCACACTCTACAAATTAGATTTTTAATGCTCTAAATTTTGCAAAAGTCATCAAAAAGAATTAAGTACAGCAGCACCTGAACACTGGTCAACAATTGCACAGAGCTGTCAGAGGGAAGTCCTCTACAGATCATTTAGTATGAAAGATACTGTGTTATATGTATTACTGTTCATAATTACTGTGATTAGTGAAATCATCTATTCCAAGAATCCTGGATTCCTAAATCCAGGCAAGAGATGTTTCTCTGGACAAGTTCTCAGATTTCTGTATGAAAATGAAAGCTGGACTTGGAAAAGGTAAAGGTTTCAATTTGGCTGGAAAAATTAGATTTGCATTGATTGTGCGTATTTTAAGGTGGCATTTTGCTTATACAAGCTGCATTTTATTTTCTTGTGAATGAACCTTCATATATTCACTGCCCAGACAGTAAATTTTAACATTTTCCAAAAAGGGGGAAGGGTCTGGATTACAGAAAAAAAAAAAAAAAAAAAATTAGATCCTTGGCTGATAATTCTATACCAGAAAGTTTCCTAATAATTTTTAACTATTTATTTAACTGAATCTAACAGTATTCAAAAATACTACTTCAATAAAGGATAATTTATTAAAGTATTTACTTAAACATATGAGAATTCCAGCTTGGGTCAACAAGACTACTCCTTTGTTTTAACTTAAGTGCCTGTTTTGATGCCTCAGTGAATTAGGCCTGAGTGATTTATAACAAATGCAATGCCTTTTTGGAAAAGATATTGTATATTTTGCCAGAATCTAAAGATTTCTAAGTAGTTATAGGAGGTTGAACCAAGATGACTGCACTTCCTTACATATTTGATTATATTTGTATGAGATTATAGGTATTTTTCCCAAAATAAAAGAGGCAGCTGGATAGCCAAATTAGTAGAAAGCCTGGGGCAGCACATCTGCTCTTTCCCTCTGCTACTTCAAGTGTAATGAACAGATGGAAATCTCAATTCCACCACTGACAGCCTTCATCTTGACTGTTAAAAGGCAAAGAAGTAATGAGCTTTCAGAAATGTCAAAGGGAGGTTGTAACAGGAATACTTAAAGCATTTCTGATAGATGAAATACACTCCAAATATTTGTACTCTTTGATCATTTATGAAACTCACCTCTCCCTTTCCAAGTTCTTGATGGTGTTTTTAAGACATTAAAATATCTTATGTACCTGCAACACAAATTACACTTGAGAGAAAAGAAGCATATTGGAGGCTAGACTGAAGAAATGGACAATGTAGAATTTTAAGAAAAAAGAAGCTTACTGTTTTCAAAGCATTATTTAGACAGCATACTGTTTGACCTGAGGAACTGTGACTATTATAGTGGAACATTACAGAATCACAGAATGGCTGAGGCTGGCAGGCACCTCTGGAGATATCTCACCACCCATCGCTCTAGCAGGGTCAGCGAAAGCAGGCTGGGCAGCACCACATCCAGCCAGCTTTTGGACTATCTGCAGGAACAGAGACTCCACAACTTCTCTGGGAAACCTGTGCCAATGCTCAGTCACCCTGACACTAAAATGGGGTTTTTTTAACACTGAAGTTTCTCTTACATTTAAACAAAATGTTTGCATCTTATTTTCTCTTCTCCTGTCATTGGGCACCACTTATAAACATCTTGGCCCAGTCTCCTTTAAACCCTGCCTTACAATATTTTATACACCAATGAGCTGCTGCTCCACTGGGATAGACAGCCCCAGCTCCCAGTCTCTCCTCACAGGAGAGATGCTCCAGTGCATCATCTTAGTGGCCCTTCACTCATTGTTCTCCAGTACCTCTCTCTTGTACTGGGAAAGCCAGGACTGGATACAGCACTCCTGGTGAATATGAATTATAAAATCTAATTAACCGTAGGATGCGTAGAGCACTGATTATTTGACGTAATAAAAAGACCTACTCCTTCTCCAATTAGGCAAGACTAATTCTGCAGTGTGAGAAATAATTTATATGTAAGTAATGAGAGTTACTGAAAATGAGGATAGGATAGTACTTGGACAGCTTTTCAGTGCCAAATACATTTACATTAATGTCTTTAGAATTATATCTTGTTGATCCATACCATACTTTTGAAGAAAGCATTTCACTGTACACATAAACAGTACTTGATGGTAAAGAAACTGGTTCTTTAAGTCTCTAATACTTCCACAAGACTGAGGGAAAGCAGGTTTCAAAAGAATGGTTCTGTAGGTTTTAGAATGACTGATTTTGACTTTCTACAGTTAACAACATGAAAATTTGCAGTCTACCTTTGACTTATGATTCTCTGATTCTGTGACCTATTCCAGGCAACTTTTCAGTTCCATTCTGACTCAAAGAAGAAAGGAGCATGGAACATCTGCTATATTGGTATCAAGACAGTTTATGTGTCTTATGCCCTGTACTGCAGTAGAAAAAGAAATCTGTCCAGAAAAAATCTGAACTTATGCTTTTAAAATTCTTCAAAAATCATGCTGTGATGATGAAGTTTATGCCACAATCTTGGTCAGAGATTTTTTACAAATTAAGAAATAACCTTGACATTTATGATTACCTAAAGTCAGTCTCACTCGCTTTAGGGATGGCATTACTCTGGAAAACACCGCATTGGTCTGCCACAACTTTTCTGTAGTCTACATCTCATACATCAGACACTTGCCCAGAGGACATCCAACTTTCAATTTCTCTTTTGACTTTTCCAAAAACACCATCTACATGGGCTCTAAGAAATTTTTCTGCAATATATCTGCAGCATGTGACCTTTTTTCCATGCCACTCTATTTCCATTCTTAAGATTACTTGACAATTAAACTGTACAACTAAATCTGTGCTCTCCATTACACACAATCTAATTACCATGGGGAGACACATCCACAGGCAAGTAAGTGAAAGTAGATGAGAAGAAAGAAAGAGGAAGATAAGCATTTATTCCTCTGGTGAGCCCTACAGGAATGAATGCTTAAGCATAAAGTTATTAAGTATTCGTAACAATAAAAACATGGAGGAAAATAGTATAGATTATAAAGTTTACACATAATAAAGATTGAGGTTGCTTTCTTGTAAACTGGGCAAAGACACAGACATTTCAATGTGGCCAAATGTAAATTTATAAACCAAGGATCAAAAGTGAAGGACATTACTCTGGATTAAAAAAAAAAAAAATTAAAAAGCTGTAGCTAATGGACATATGCTATTGCTCAGCAACTATCACAGCCAAAAAGGTTAACATAAATAAGGGCTGAACAGATAAGGGATTATCAAATAAGGATAGAACAATCTCATCTTTTATTTTTTATAGTATAAGTAGTGCTACAGTGACCATTTCTGATGTCTGTAATTGAAGATTTAAATATCAAACTAAGTTGATTCTAACCAAATGCCTCATTTTATGCAGAAGGCCAAACTAGTTTACAAAAATGTTTTCTGTCTTTATAAACTTGCAGTACACTGAACATGGCTAAAAAAATGCTTAAATAAGATAGAATTTCAAACATTCAATTAAGTTGACATGCTCAGCACTCTGTGGGATGACTGAAGGTGCTTACAAAAGGTAGGTTTTGAATGGCAATCTGAAAGAAATGAAGAAAAGTTGCATTGCAGATGTAACAGGGGAAGGTATTCCACATTAATGGAGAAAAAAAACCAAATTCTCCTAAGCAAACCACTAAAAGATAAAAGGTAGCAGAGCTGCATAACTAAAGCGGAGATGAAGGAGAGGTAGCAATAAAACTGTGTAGAACCACAAAAGAACAAAAACTATTTTTGGTATAATAAAGCCAATAAACTTTCTCAAGAGAAAGTGTGAACAAGGCGCATCAGAGGAAGAAGAGTTTGGCAGCAGCATTTGGACCACCTGGAAGGAAACCCGGTTTGTATCACAAAGGCCAGAAAGTACTGTAATCCACAAGGGAGATTATCCAAGACTATAAACGTTTTGGAATCTATTCCAATAAAATATAAACACAGAAGAACTATGAAGAACTATGCCCAGGGAAGGACATCAGATTTATCCCACACATCCTAGCAAGATGAAGAGCATTGCTACTTCCTTGCAGAAGATGAGTGGGTTCTGTTTGAGTAGCATTGCTGGTGCAATTTATTTATTTATTCAGCAGAAATTAAACACATCACATATAAGATACCCCAAACCAGACAACATTATAAAAATGAATGTAAGCATGTGTTCAACCAAACTCTTTAGTTCCTGGGAATGGTGACCTGCCATTCCTCAGACAGCATTCTTCATTCTTTCTGCCCTTCCCTGAGCAGATATACAAAACAGTGAAAACCTGGATTACAGCTTCCATTTCTTGCATGATTGTAGTAGCATCAGACACTCTCTAAAGATAAAAGTACCAGGCACTTTTGGGTCATGCCACAAGATTACTATCCTGTATGAATAAAAAGCTTTTCCAATCAGCTCTGCAAGTGAAACTGCAACCCAAGTTAGTAAATACACATTTAATCTGCAGCAGTTGGCATCAGCAAGCTAGAGGAAATCATTATCTTTCAGAAGAAAAC
Source organism: Corvus kubaryi (assembly GCF_017639235.1). NCBI lineage: Eukaryota > Metazoa > Chordata > Aves > Passeriformes > Corvidae > Corvus > Corvus kubaryi. Next base: position 14,736,887 of record NW_024582091.1, read on the forward strand.
AAAATTTAATAGTAGTTCAGAAGGGCTCCACAGGCTTTACATAGCTGCCTTTAAAACACTTCTCCTAGACTTGTGATGGCTGGCCTAAAACTGGAGCAATTCCCACTCAATTATAGCACATTTTGCATCTCCCTTAGCACACATGGTTTCCTGACCAGTCACATCAAAATTACAAAACCAAGTTGCAATTGCTTGGTTGCTCTCTGATTTCACATGTGATGACTGATTTAGGTTATTCTGGACCAGGAAAGGAGTTGTTCACACAGAAAAAAAGCCCCAAAGCTTTCTTAGATCAATGACCACATAAAATCAGGTCAGAACTGATCACAAATTTTTAAACAAAAGTTTTTCCTGAAGAAATTTGGCATTATGTAAAGGTAAGAAAGAAAACAAAACTGAGAGAATACTTTTCTTAAGTACTCAAGTAATCACTGTTTTGAAATATTAACCAGAATTTAAGGGAAAATCACATTTTATTGCTACAAACTAAACACATTTTTCTACAACTTTACTGATATGGTTTACATAAGTCACTATGTTCAAAGCTCCACACAAAGAGTAAAGCTTCAAAGATTAACCAAAACTCTTTCAATGGCTCTTCAATACTCTGAAAATTGCCACCACTATTAATATTTAAACGAAGTCAAGATTTCATGTATTAACTTTAAAATCACTCCTAATTGGATTTTTACCGGGGAAAAACTAGAGGAATGTTTATGAACTTTGCCATAGAAGTGGAATACTCAAGCTCAATAAAATGGTATATTTATAAGAGTAATGTTTTTTCCAGACGTCATCATAAAGAAGTAACAGCCGCTCTTGCTTTCATTGCAGAAACAGAAGCGTTCTGGAATCCCAAGAGAAAAGGAAAGTATTAACATTGTATTTTATATTGAAAAACTGGCAACACCTTCAGCTCACCTACACTGGACATATTAGTGCTGCCTGTGCTAGTGGCTACGGTTACTCTTTATCATCATGAATTTAGCTTTCTTAAAAACTGCCTTTGAAGTAAGTTCAAACTTTTCAGTCCAAGCTGTCTCACTGGTAAATTTATATTCAAATATTTATTAACAATGACTTGAAAAAAGGTTAATTCGAGACTAAATTAAGGTCCCAGAAGTGTTCTAACTCTATTTTAACATTTTAAACAGGTGGTTAGAAGTTCTAAATGGCTCCTCCTCATTGTCTCCTCAAATATTCAAGATCCTGGGGATTATATCAGTGATCTCAAAAGAGCACTGTATAAAATGCAATTTCTTATAATCAGGGACTAAGTGAGAAAAGGAAGTGGCTGCATGCTCCTCAAAATTGTTTATAATCCTCTGCTAAGCCAAATATCCTTTTCACACTATTATTTACACCTTTCCCAGGGAACATCAGACGTGTACCAAATGGTCTCCCCATGTCTGTCACAGAGTGAAGGAAGAAGTTCCTGTTTAAGATATTATTTTGCATTATAGAGGCAGCACACTAATGAGATGCAGTTTTTCTCTGATTTTATTTCAGGATGTTTAGAATGTAACACTACATCTAAACCAGAATCCTTGGATAAGGATGTGGCATATTGACTTTGCAGAATATATGTGCATTTCAAATTAGCTGGCTCAGATACCACCTACGGTGGACTGCAAAAGTAGGATGTACCAAACAGTTCAAAAGAGTATTTTTTATGGTTTTTCTAAATTCTATTACTAACTGTATTATTTGCTTTTTGCATGTAACTCACTTATACCTTGGATTTATCAATATTAATTCAACAAAAAAATCTTTGTATATATTTTAGTGGACTTGTTAAATTGCTTTTTTTGGAGATGAACTGTTGGAATTCTTACTGGATTCAGTCACCATTGAGGATACACTGAAACGAGACCCAGGTCACACCTTTTTAGAAGGATTGGAGGGAATCATGAAGGAAAGTTTTATACTCATTCCAAATTCTCTTGGTGTTTGACAAAAAACTTTCTGTTACTTGTAATTACTGGTAAATCCTATGACTTCTATGATCCAAAGTCATTAATACATATATGTATTCCAATGACTTCAGAGAAATGAATTGCTTTAATAGGTATGTTCAGGTTATCTTGCCCCAAAAGATGTATCTTGGTTATTTCAGTAAGTTTAAGTCCCTTGATCATGATGTATTGATGAGAGATCCCATCTGCCTTTTAAGATTAGTTAATATTCCTGCAAATTAGCCAATAATCTGACTTTCGGTCTTTGTTGTCTAGTGAATATTGAAATGTTCACATCTAGTTAGAATTACTTGGTTTACTTGAGTACTCATTATTTGAGTGTATTATATGGAGAATAGTGTAGCACCTACTGAGTGGAGTTTAAGAATGCCAGTTAATGCAGCTTTACTGTGTTCTAGCATTACTCATTCACAACTATAGAGTTGGATTCTCCAGCTTCCTAAGACCACCCTGCATCCCCTAAAAACTCAGAACTTTAAATCACAGAAAAAAATCAAAGAACTTTGCTTGCATAGATGAATCATCCTGTCACTTCATGCCAGCCAGAAACTTAACTTCTGAGTAAGGAAAGGGCATTTAATAGGTTTTGCAGAAAAAATAAGTGCATGTGGGAAAAATATAGCAAAGGATTCTAGTCCTCAGCAATGTCTACACTATGCAATGAAACACATAACAAAGAAAATCAGGAGGTTTTTTTCTTTCTGTAATGCCTTTTTGAGAATAAACAAGCTCAGCTTGAGCTTTCTTAGCATGGCAATTATTATTATGTATCATAAAGCAGAGGTTTGATTTGTCTGTGTACTTCCTATGACTGCAAGTTTTCTGAAAGAGGTCTGATAATGTATTTATAGTAATAGATTACAATCTAAAAAGTGTAAGACGTTAATTACGCTTATTCTATGTTAATAATATTATCTATTTCTTTCAATTACCTGTCTGAAAGCTATTTTCCCTGTCACCTAATACATATGACCTTTTTAAAGGCTATGTTCAGGTGATGCCAAGCACAGAACACCCACAAAAGCCCTGTGTGACCCCCCAACACTCTCAAAATACTTTTGTTTTTCAGAAATGTGGGGAGGAAGCAGAAGGAAGATATTACAATCTTTTTTTTTCCAGAAAGCAAATTTCTTAGTTCAGAAGCAAATACACATATGCACAATCAACCTTCTGGGAATAAATGCTTACATGGGGAGAAGTCTTTTGAAGAAATGGAAGTTAATAGATTGAATAATGCTACCAACTTTTACAGTATCAGAAAAATATCTAAATGTGCATGTTCACATTCCCTCTGGCACCTGAGGTGGCTCCCAAAATCCATCCCTCAATTGCTAGTTGTAGTTCAGTGGATGCATACAATTAGTAACATACTGAATATAATCAGAATCATGCTATCAAATGATGTTCCTCTAATGTAAACTGCCATGTACTATCAAAGACTCTCATCTGGATCCCCTTAATGAAAAATCTCTTGCTGATAATTTTTCTTGTTACACAATATAGCTTAGAGCATGGCATCTATATTTCTCCTCGGTCCTCAGTCTCCAAATTCCACCTTTGTGGGATAGAGTTAGGCCCTGGTTTGAGTAATGTTTTTATTTGCAGGTTGTAACTAAATTTGCTTTAGTAACTAAAAATATAAATAGGGTCAGAAAGATTACATCATAAGATTTGTTCATACTGGCAGGATCATCTGTATATTAAAATAAAAAAAAATAAAAATAGAAAGTAAATAGCAAATGTCTACTCTCTGCCAATGGACAAAAACCAAAAACTGTTTCCTAACCCTATATCATATTGAATCATGTGCTCAAGCAATGCAAAAGGTAATGACAAAACCATTGCTTCCCCTTCAAAAAGCTATGAAAGACAGGCTGAAAAAAAATAAGAATGCACAAAGGAGAGTAAGTGTTACACTTTGAAACTGCTTATTTACTTAATTGTACATTCTATTGTAATGTTCCATTTAATAGATTAAAAGGGAAGCTCCTACTGTAGCAAATACCAGGATATATTTGAATGTTCTCCTATCCTACAATTAGAGTACCTTGTATTTTCTTAATTTATTTTTGTGAGCTGCAGTAATCAGCAAAAATTAAAATTTATGCTATTTATATTAATGAAAATGATGAATTGTAAAATGTATTTTTCACAAGCCTTAGGAGAGCTGCCATCTGACCCCAATCACTTAATGAAAGGATGACCAACTGAACATGGTGTGCATGGTAACATCCAGAGTGCTGTCAGCAGGGAATTGCAGCACTACTGAACATCCTCCTTCAGGGTTCTGGAGGAAACTCCTCCAGAATTCAGGAAAATGTTTTCTTACACAGAAACCCAGCCAATTTCTTTTTGTTTTCATTTGTCTCAGGGCTCTGACAGGCAACGATAAACTGAACTCAGCCAAAAATTAGGATCAGATGGTGAACTGAGATTAGTTCTGTAAACTTCTCACAATTTGACAAAGATAGCAGAAAAAAAGTCTCTCCTCATTCTATATCTCTCCCCAATATGATTTAGGAAGCTAGATCATCTGGACCAAGACATTAGCTACTGTAGTCAGGAGATACTTTTTTGTTGTTGTTGAATTTATTCAGTTTCTCATTCAAATACTCACAGGACATTGACACAGGGATGGATTTTTGGTCAGGAAACACATGTCCATTACACTGCTTCCCTCCCCCACTTCCCTTAAAAAAGCCAGGAAAGATGTACAATAACTGTAGCTGTCTGCTAAGTCTCTTCCCTAGAGATGGGAATAATGAGCTCTTGGAAATGTTTAAAGTCTACTAAATAAGAAAAGCATCTAGCAATGATCTGGTAAAACAGTTCTAAAGCCATGAGGATCCACTCAATATCTCCAGCACTATTATTTTTAACTGAAAAACTAGGACTACAGCCAATTTTATACTTCTGGAATTATTATTGTTTTATAAATTTATATACATATACACACATATGCATCTTTTAAAATATCTGCATTTTCTGGCATTCCATGTAGACAACTAGTGCTTTAAATCTTCACAAAATTCAGCTAAATAATCAAGTCCCCACCCGTCTCTAAATATTTGAAGTATAGATGTGTCCAAAATGCTTTCAGTTCCTTTCTTTGTTTTAGCCATTGAAGAAAAAAAAAAGGCACATTAAGATTTTGTGAATTCATAAATATTATACAATTTCTGGGATAACAGCTTGGAAGAGTGATAAGAGACTGTCTCTAGGGATTCCTCCACGAACCTCCTGGTTGGGGGCACGGATAGTGCTGTGAAAATAGTTAAAACATTTAAATATAGTGAAGGAAACTCAGCTTACGCACTCTGAGTTGTTGTACAATGGCTACGATGTATGAGCTACTGTGCAGCATAAAGACTAATAATGCCCTACAGAGAAACACTACAGATAACAGCCCTGGATGTCCATTTGGCATCTTCCAGACGTTGTTTCTTACCCTTCAATCACCAACAAAGTCTAGAAGCATCACAACAGCTATCCTGCACTAGCCACATGCCCAGAAGTGGGCTCTTAAATGTAGCACTCAGCAGCTAAACTTTTCCAAGGCTTGGCTTGAGTCTCCAGCAAAAATTCTTGAACACTTTGGAAGTCATGAGCAATAATGCCATGACTTGAGCTCCAAAGGAATCTCTTCTCTACGAGGATGAGTGATACCATGATTTCCACTCTGTCCTACAAAAACCCCCTCATGAGCTCTCAGCTTTCATATCTAGTCCAAAAAAATCTCTATTGCCCTTTCTGTAGCTTCAAAGTACTTTAAAGAAAGACTTTCTTAATAGACCAAAGTGGGTTTAGATGCTGGAATCTCACCTTTTTCCTGATCTTCTTGCAGTGTTTGCTTGGTAGAATTTGAACACAGATCCAGTAAGTTTTGCTGTAAAGGACAGCCTTATCTTTATGCCAAGAGACAAACAACTTGTTCTCCTAGAAGGCATGCCCTAAGCAGGACTATCTGGAACATACCAGATGTCTGAAAAAACAAGTTTTCAAACTGCAGAACCACAAACAAGTCATGGAATCCATATTTACTTCAGCATTGAGGTCTCCTCAGCAAATTGAACAATCCAAAGTCAAAAATACGTACTTCTTTCAACAGAGCCAAAGCTCACAGAAAATAGAATACTTCAGTTGACAGGGGACCTACAGGAATCATCTATTCTAACTGATCACCTCAGGGTGGACCACAAGTCAAGGCATATTATTATGGCCATTGCCCAAAAGCCTCTTAAACGCCGCCATAATGTGCTTCTCTTTCATCCAAGAGATGGCTAGGAAATGCAAAAAAACCTGTGAGTGCAGAAGTCAGGCTGTGCAAAATTTAATGTTTATCTGAATCCCTCTAAACATATTAGCTCTGCATGCCACGACTTGACCAGAGCAGATCTAACTGGAAGAGACTGAGCAAGCTGTGAAAAAGGGGGCTGCATCCCCAGCTTTAAGACCAGATGGTTGTTACATGGAAAACAGGTGTGACCTGTCACTGGAAAGGAACACATCTACATAAATAAATAAATAAATAAATAAGGCACATGGAGCAAACCTGACTTTCTCAAATACATTCCCATCTATTTACAGCAAAACTCACTCATAATGACAATACGCTTTTGACCATAATTTTATGTTGCAGGATTAATCAAATAATATATATCAGCTACAGAAATAGTGCACAAGTTTTCAGGTTTTATTTTTGTTTAGTAATAGGGTATGCGACAAAAAATATTTTGAAACTCTGTATGACAGATTTGGAATTATACCAACAAAATTAATAGTAGTATAGGAGCAGTCCTCGGGATAGTAGGATACGTGGCGAAAGTTCTTAGTCTGTATTCACCACACAGCCTTTTTTTGGATATTTTGCAGAATTTAAGTCATAAACAGATGTTTGTGGAAAGAAACTGTCTCCTCTTTCTTACATACAATGTATTAATCACTCTAAAATAAGACTATAAAGATAGTATCTTGCTGAGTCCTTCGTACTTAGCAATGTTACTAAATACTTAATTCATATCCCATTTGGGACAAAGCTTAAGAAGCAAAATTTGAGATGCTTCAGTGATCTACAAAAGCAGTTACAAAAACTATTTTAATATTTCTTACTTTTAGTGGGGACAGTGATAGCAAGGAAGTATTAATGAAGCTGAAAAGCAAGCAACAACTGCTGCTTTTGTTGCTTATCATCTATTTATCCCTTAATAAGGGAAGGGTGGGAACTGTGGTGTGCTATGACAGAACCAGACAAGGAACCAGACAAGGAACATGGGACAAACAACAGCCAGACAGAACATGACAGAGACAGCGGAAGTTAGAAGATCGTGAAATAAAGTAATTAAATTACCAAACCAATGTATTTAGAAAACATGATTTACAACTACAAATCAACAACCCAGAAGGATATAAAAGAGAGAACAGCTGTGACATAGAAGGATTAGAGATAATTATAGGTGGGAACAAAAATGGCTAAGAACACAGGTAGGATTAGGATTGAACAAACCTATACAGAGAGAAGTGGGCAATAAAGGAGAAAGCACAGTTGGAATTTACAAAATCCAATCAGGAAGAAAAGGCAATAGGATGAGATACTACTAGTAGAAGGCAACTCTAGGAGGTAAGCAAAACCAGAAACATAAAAGAGATAAAAAATGTGGAAGTTGCAGACTCCCACTACATGCAAGCAGGCTTTTCAGAACCCTGATGTCTGATTTCCACACTAACTGAAAGCTCAGGCACTGCTCAGACTGCACCATATTTTGTGCTAACCAGCTGCAGTAGATGCTTTGCTGCAGACAGCACAAGGGTTCATTTTCTCATTTACCAATGAGGTAAGGTGTTGTCACATTAAGGAAAAAATGTCCAAGACACATCACACCGGACAAGGTTATTGTCTTTAAAAGTTTCTACCCCTACCCCACCAAGGAAGGAAAAAAATCAAGCAGGCCACAAATAATTGTGTCATGACATTCAAAACCTAACTAAGGTCTATATACCATATTAGGGGAAAAAAATGAGTCATTCTGACATCAGCTGGTCTAGCAGAACTGCTTGAATCCACAAAATCTGGCAAATTACTTTGTTGCTCTGGTTTTGGTTTGGTTTTTTGGGGTTTTCTTTGGATGCCTTCAATATTCTTAATCCACAGCATCACTGGCATAGAAGTTGCAGTACTTTAGTGGTGGTGTAGTTCCCTCACTCATCATGGTGTTTGCAGCCAGGAACCGCAGCTACCAGTTTAGAGCAGGAAAGGTATAACTCCCTGGTGGTCTCACACAGCACACGTAAGAGGAAAGCATACAAAAAGAAGATAGCAGATTTTTCCCAGCAGAGGACCATCTCTTACTACATCCTCCTCCTGAGGATATAACAGTCATGCCTGCATTAAGAGTTTCAAGGTGACACCTCTGAGCAGCAGAACACTGGAATTTATTGCTTAATAACTAAATAAAAAAAGCAAACACTAACCTTATTAAAAATGAAAGAACTCAGTTTCCTGTAAATGTGATATTTAAGCAAAGTCTTCAACCACAGGCACAATCTGAATCCCAGTGTCAGGTGCTGCAAGTGAAGAGTGCCCTAAACTGCATAACACTTCACAGTGATAAAAGCAATCTAAGCCAGGTCCATTATGGTACCATCAGCTCTGCTCAGAACTTCAAAATTAGTTCATAGCACCCTCTTGCCTTATGACTGACAGATGACTAGCACACTAGCATTTGTTTTCCTGTATCCTACTTCTGCCAAAAGTTAGTCCCTTCTATTTTAAAACCTTATACTACCAAAATTGGAGTAAAATTAAAACTTTTTCTTTTTTAATTAAAATAACTATGATAAAAATGGAACTGCTTTCCATTCTAGCCATTCTTATCTAAAGGAGATATTTACTATTGTTTGTACTATACATCCACATTTGACTTCTAAAACTGAACACAGGAGCGGAGTTTGATGCCTTTTTTAAAAGACACATTTTTCTTTGTGAAGAAGCAGAAGTTAGCCTTCTCCATTTCTCTTAGAATGATTCAACTGCTTCAAAGTCACTTCTGTAACCCAGGAGAAGAAATGCAATGAAAAAAACCCTGAACATCCTGGGCAGTTTAGTTAACATTCATTTTTCATTTTAGGTTTTATCTTACAGAACTGAGCATTTGTTTAAAAGTCTCCTCAAACTCTGATTTCATATTTATCACCTTGCTTAGTTTATGTCAGTGCAGTTCAGTTACATATCTGAAGCCCCACTAAAACACCTACATGCATCATTTCAAATACTCAGGCACAGAACATTACTTAAAACCTCCATCAGCAATATTGCTGTGTTTATCAGCTAAAAAAGTTACTTAGGTGAATTTTTTCCAATTACAGCAGGATTTCTAACACAGAATGAAGGCAAGGCAACAAAAACGAGATGAAATTTGAAAACTGTGGCAGTATTTACTCAAGTTTAAACTAGTTTAGTGATTTTCTTTGGAGCACAGACTATGTTCTTTGTCAAAAATCTGTTTTGTCCCACATTCTGTTAAGTGGTTCTTTGACATTACCTCTGCTCTGTAAGCCAAAACTGCTGCCAACAAGCCTCAACTGAGAAAACACTATAGCTCTGTTCACCTCTTCAACTGTTTATATTCATATCAGCTTCTTGTTCTTGACCATCTGACCACCTTCTCCCAAACACAAATAAAAAAAATTTGGTTTAGCACCTCATTCTGTTGCACATAGTGAAGAGTTGTAGGAAACAGCCATTTCCTTGTCTTCTGCTCTAAAGTTTTCTCCATAACATGGTTTTATACCAATAGGTGCAATTACAAAGTATCATAATTATGGAGGTTATAATACAACCAAAATCCAGAGAAGCAGAACGATGGCTACCAGACAGCTCTGCCTGTAGGGCTCAAAGGAGAAGGCATCTGGGACAAAAGCACAGCAGTGTCAGCTCTTATGTCCAGAGACCAATGCTTAGGAGCTGCCTGCCCAGATGGAGGTGTCTGTTAATGCACTTGAGCAGCACAGCTGCAAGAGGCTGAGTAATTCAGGTAGAAAGCTGGTTGAAAATGCACAGTGGATTCTATACACCACAATCTCCTCACTGATCCTGGATTTTTTGCAGAAAAGTTACCGAAGTGTCTTTAGGCTATGGGCCTGCGGCATTTGAAGATGGTGCTGTGATTAAGTCAGGATGTGCAGCTGAATTTGACATCAGGATCATACCCAGTACTCCTCACGTGCATTATTTCAAAAATGGCCACCATGAGACAACCAGCATATGCTGGCATTTTAGCTAAGAGCTACAGATGAGCAGCTGGTTCCCATTTTGAAATCTGATTTAGAAAATATACAAAGCCAGCTGCACTCAGTTCTCTTATCCTGAAAATATCGTTCTTTAAAAATATTTTCCATATATAATTTACAGCTTCTATACTTTTCTGGCAAAGAAAAGAAAACAATCCTTAGACTGTGTAGTCTGGCTTAAACTGAAAAATCACTTTTTAACAATAAATTTAGAATAATTAACAAATTTAACACAGCATTTCTTTCTACCTGTTACGGCATTCTTAAATCAGCTGGTATAAATGTGAAGGATAAATTATTTACCTGTTTTCCCAGTATTAATTCAGTAGAATCACTGTTGTCCCACAGCTGCAGAAATTTAGTATTCCAGAAGTCAAACGTGCTCACATTATAATTAATTTTTCAGAAGAAAAGACTAATCAAAGACTTTTAATAAAAACTTGATACTGTAAAAAGATCTCTTAATGTCTGGATCATGATATCCTGCCAGAGAAATGGACTCCATAGGTTTTCAGATGACTCCAGGGCTGCCAAATGCAAAACCTCTAACAAGACAGGCTTTCTATTCTGCAGCTACTGGAAAAGGCTTTAAAAAAAAAATTACATTAATTTTAATGGTGCAGAACCAAAGTATATGTAAGCAAGTGGACTTCAATATTATTGCTAAATTTGGAGTTTCTCATAGTTGGTTAGAGCACACGAGATACGAGATTACTGTGAGAATTGTGGTATTTCAGAGAATTGCACAAGTGTTTTCTGTTCTTATATATGGGACCACAAACACAGATGACATCTAGGCAAAAAATAAGCTAATTAAACATTTTCAAAGGGTGTACAGAACCTGAAATTAACACTAGTTAAATTCTTTGTGGCTGCTCATGGCTTATTAAAAGAACACTGTTTTTCCCCTACATTTTTTTCTCAGTATGCTTTCAGATGTGAAGACTCTTCTATTATTAGTAACTATCATGACAACATTTCAGTTTATCTAACAGACACAAATAAGCTTGCTCCTATTCATACATTCTGTTAAAGGAAAAATAACTCCTGCACATGTTTTCTTGATCAGAGCTCTGTCCCAAAAAAGATACCAAAGATACCAAAGTGGCAAAGATACCAAATACCTATTCCATCAAGGTCTTTTAGAATAGGGGGAGAGAGAGAAGAAAAAAGGAATAAAGGAATTTACTTATAGAAGTAGAAATTAATCACAAAGCAATTATAATCAAATTGGTTTTATATATCTTTTAACTAAATATTTCAGAAATAATATCTTTTATGGTTCTGCGATTCTACAAAGAAGGTTTAACTTTTTCTAGCAGTATTTAGCTCCATTTTTGTTAAATTCTTAATAGCTAATTTTGAACAATCCCTGCCAGCAATCTCTTTCCAGTAGCCATTTAGGCTTACTACAGATCAGCAAGTAGATGAATGATTAACTTTGATGATAAAATCCACCAAATTCTGAAATATAGTTCACTAATTATTCTCTCACAGTTTCTAAAGTAAAATGTTTGAAATGGACTGCTTTCAGGTTCTGTACAAAGTCAGATCCCATTTTTAAAAGGAGAAATATCGAAGTAACATGGTGCCAGAGATAGAACAGTAAAGACTTTCCTTCTGCAGGAGTCAATGAAGGGAGAGAAGTAGAAATTCTTCCCACCACATCATAAGAAGATCTAAAAGAGTAAGGGATTAAGAAAAAAAGGATCTTCGAATCACTGAAACCCCAGTCTATTTTTCAAAATGTGTTCCTTTTTTTCTCTCATGTACACCCCCAGTTATTTAAAGATGACCTACCAGATCACTATTATCTCCTTCTGGGGATACAATCAGCATCCTTTGGAACTCCAAAAATCTAGTTAGTAAAATAAATTCACTTACAGAATTGCAAAGAACTTTTATGACTTTGCAATTAAACAAATACATTAGCTACACAGATAACATGATTTATTCAGAAGTTTCTCATACTGGCAGCACTGCTGAGTGTCTGTGAAGTGTCAGTTAACTGCACTTACATATGGTAGTGGGCTTGAAGTGTCATGTTGCATTTTTAAGCCATGGGTAATATTTTTTACAGTGGTTTATAAACACCAGTGATTGCTAATGCAAAAATAAGATGTGCGTCTGGAATTTCCAAAAAGGGTAAAAATTCTGCGGATACCAAATACTGTCTCCTTACCTCTAGATTAAAAAAACCAAGAATGAATCAGTGAAATGAATCAATTGTATGATCTTGCAATTAAGAGCATCAGTCTTTAGCTCCCTTCAATTAAGCAAGCTCTCAGTTTGCTTTATTGGCATGAAATTGGTATAGAGAGACTGAAGGGATAGAAGGAGAGAGGCAGTTCCCAGCATTCAACTGATAATGTACACAACTCCAGAATGCAGTTCTGGCATGCTTTTGAATCCCAGTCCCAAAACCCTGGCAAAGAGTTCATATGACAAGGTTTGCACAGCTGAAAGACTAACATAACCTCAGTATACGGTTAAATACTTGCATTTTACAAGTCAGCGTTTAAACCCACAGTTAAGCAGCAAAAGAGAAGTATCCTGATTTTCAGAAGTGCTGTTTGCCCACACTTCAGTACACTATATGGCTATGCAAGGATTGGATATGGATTACTGCTAGGATTGTAGGATGGCCAGGGAAGCCATTGAAGTTTCCATTGCAATTTTCCTGGGAAGACTGCAAAAAAGTTGTTCAGTCTAGCAAGTGCCCTGTCTCGCAACAATCTCAAGGAGCATGGATAATTAAATTCTGGGAATACTCTCATTTGTCTAATCTGGGACTATAGCTCTTTGTCTAATGTCACTGTCAATTTTTAATACAGTGATGACAACACTTAAAAGAAAAAATATGATACTCGGGTACGAAAAGATCTAAACTTCAGCTCTAGGATATCCACTGAAGATCCATGGCAATGTATCTATTCCCTCATGCTAGGTTTTATTTTAAAAGGGTACAACTACAATGAAAAACAGTATAAAAATACAGTTACATAGCAATTTGCAAGTACCTGACATACAAAACAGTGAGCCATGATGGTTTACTGCTAAGTCAGCCAGTGGGAAAACAAGTTAGTAACAACCAAATGATGAATAGGTTATGTCAGTGATATTTATTTATTTATTTGTAGGCAACCAGGCAGCAGAGGCAACCGTGGGCACAGGCTGATCCACTGCCATGGATCAGGAATCTCAGCAGCAGCAGTTCGGGTGGGATACTCTGAATAAAGCACAGCAGTGTTGCTCTCTGGTAGAGGTAAAGGACCAAAGAGAGATGAAGCACTGAGGTACTCAAATCCAATTAGCCAGACCAACAGTGACCGAAAGTTTTCCTGAGAGTTGAAATATAGGTAAAAATACTTCTTGACTTCTAGTGGGAAAGAGACAGAGCTGGGATAAAAGGGACAGATAAGTTACTGCATTCTGATGTGAACTGAAGCCAAAATTTTATTATTTTACTTTACCAGAGTTTCCAAAGGGGGAAAAAAAAAAAGAAAGAAAAAAAGAAACTGCTGCTTCTGACAGCCTGGAAAACTCCTGTATTTCCGTAACAACAATATAAACCTTGTTAAAATATTACACTCACACAAATTATTCAAATAAATCAACATTCACTCCATTTACAATACAGTGCACCAGCTAACTTCTGTTGGGAATGCTGCCCACCATTTGCTGGAGCTATAAAAGATGAAGGAAAGTAACTGAGATTACCCAGGCCTTTTCCATTTGAAAAATCCTGTTTTAAAATAGTTTGGAGAAGAAAAGCCCAGGAACAGCATGTGCTTCACTTGTTGAAGTCTGGGGCATAACTGAGCATTATTAGAACATTAATACATCCAATTTGAGCTCCAGAATCAGTTTTGGTACAACAAGAATATTAAAAATACTAAAATATTCCTCCACTTTCTCTATCTTATCTCAAAATCCAAAACAATAGCCTTCCCACTCAGTACCACATCTGAGGATTTCAATAGTTTTTGTTTTCTTTAAAGGATGAATTTATTTCTTTAAGGCTCCTCTGCTGATCTTTGCTAAGAATTTCTCTAAGGTCTTGCATCACAAACAATAATAGGTGTCTCTCTGCAAATAAACTTGATTAGGTTCTATCTATCCTGCTGTGACTTTACTTCACTGCCAGACTCACTTTTCCTTACACTGGTTATTGGGTCCAAAAAGTCTGTAGAGCATATATTTGTAACACTTCCAGCAATCAGATACAATTTAACCACCCAATGAACCAACAGGAAAGGAAAGAAGAAGGATACGAGGCACTAGGTAAAAAACCAACCAACAAACAACAAATTGCTTGCCTACATTCTTCTTTCTGTGACTACCCTATTTATAAGGGTATTCATACAAGGAATGAATTAATTAACCTACTCCCCCTAATGTAACAGAATATACAGAAGCAGACGTCTTCTACCAAATCATCTTTCCTCCGTGTCAGAGTTCCCTGGATCTGGGAACTGAAGGAGTGCCAAATGTGCACACGAGCATCCCATCTCAAGAAAAACAGTACAATTAGTTTACTTCTCTTTTCCCCCTACACAGGCAGGTGAGGACAATTCCAAGCAGGGTACCCCACTAAGCACCACAGCCTGGAGCAGGGTTCAGGGCTCCTTAACAACCCTCTTAGAGATGGCATCATCTGTTGACGATTTAAATGTTTCAAGTGGTATCAGTTACAAGTCATCATGGTTAATCACAAAATTTGAAGATATTCCTCAGGCAAACCATCATAGTTGCTTAAACTAGGATAAGAAAATAAACCCTGATTATGAAACTGTCTGAGTTTTCCTCTTCCACAGCACTGTCCATTATCCAAAGAAACAGTTTCTCATTTAAAACCACTGTGTGGGGTTTTTTTAATCCAAGAACTTATCTTAATAGTCAAACAAGCTAAGAAGCCTTCCGAATGGTCTCATCCCATGAGTGTAAAAAAGTCCACCTGGGAGTCTAGGTGGGCAAGGAAGCCTGGACCCAGGTAGTTTCAGGAAGAATGCAAACCCATCAATGAGTGGGAATGAATCTCAGCTGTAAGCACAGGAAGGAACTGAGGGTAGGTTCAAAGAGCAATTCTAGCTGTAGTCAAGGCAGTCTATGGGCAAGTGCCAAAGGACCCACCTTGCTCCTCTCCTGCTGCCCACAGTGATCTTCATTAGGAAGTTAATGTTCACTGCATGGTGGAAGGAGCAGGTGGTCATAGACTTGAAAAATTGCTTCAAAGGTCTTAAGTCCCACTGAGGGAAAAAAAATCTCAGTGCAAAAAGATCTTCACTAAGTCTGCCATAGGAGGGAGTTGTTGCAGCAGCATTTCTTCCTGCACACTTTCTGACAGCCAGTTTAGCTTGATCAATATGGGAACATATAGGCATGATATAAGTCTTGGTCTTGCACCATTACAGTGCAAAAGAGGACAGAGGCACCAATGTTCTCACAACCTGTGATTGGACATACTGTCAGAATGACTGTGTGGTCCAACCCCTCCCTTAATGATGCACAGCTATATGCACCTTTTAAGTTGACTTCTCGCCAGTACATTCTCTTGCCAAAAGTAAGGGCTGTATGAATTAATTAATTTAGTCACAAACTGAACTATATTCTAATGCAATCTACTAAATGAAAATTGCTATTAAAATACTTTTATATTTTGATTTTGTGGATACATTGCTTTTACAGTTGTTCTCAAAGTTAGCTAAACCGTATTTACCATAAAACACTGCTTTAAAGTAGTACATGAAGTGAAATGAAATACTGCTACCATCTGTGAATAATGTAATCAGGCAAATGAGGAATAATGACTACATCATGGTAATTTAGGATAGAACATAATGAATTACAATTGTCAGCAGCTTAGTTTATAGCTCACAAACTTGAGAAAAGCACAGCATATAAAAAGAGCAGGGAAGGATTTAATCAAAATATGATTACAGAAGAGAACGTAAACGACACATGGCATTACTTTTCAAGGGTCCACCACTATTATTTGTATCTTGAAGTCTAACTGAAAACTTACCATCACACACACTCAGAAAGATAATTTCAGTGATACAAGGCTGCTCGTATGCATCACAAATCCACAGAGTTTAGCTCATAAAATAATTCCACCCAACTCTTTGAGGTTGTGGTAGGTAGGCAAGAAAATAATCTATGGAAATTCCACCAGATTCTTTCCATTTTCTAAGTTTCCTATCTGTTCATAGGCCAGAGGTGCAAGTCAGTATTTTCCCTGCCTAGTACAATGACTTCCATTGAGGATGATCTGCAGCAGGAAGCAAAGCTGGTAAGATGCTGTTCTTCCCTACTCTGACATTCTTTTGAGGGGTTCAGGGTGGAGTTATCTTTACCAGATTTGCTAAAATGAAATATCCTTTGAAATATGGAAAAAAATTTCCATACTCTTTAAATTTACTTCTTGCATTAGACAAGGAAATTCAGGTCCCTGTTATTGAAAAGATGCCTTTTTCCTCTCCTTTCATTTCTTGTTCCATCTCCATTCTACATATTTTCCCCTCAAGCATTTCCATAATCCTTTCACTGTTGTACATGAATGCCTCTTGGCCACTGATATATTTCACTTTGCATCATCACAGTCAAGCAGAGAAGAAAGAGGAACTGGAATAAAAACATAGAGTTACTTTCTCTGGTTACAGAGGAAGCTTTGGTGGATCAGTCCCAGCTACCAAAGTGTTGTTTAGCAATCCCTCCTCTCAAAGTTTCCTCTGTAAACACAGATATTTAAGAACAACTTGTCATTTGGAAAAATTTACTTGTCTGTATAAAATGTTTTATGACCCATTTCTCCACAAGGTAGAAACTTAACAAACGTTTCTGAATTCCAGTTGGAATTATGTTCTTCACTGATGAAGACAACTGTCCATTTTTTTCTCCTGTTATAAAACATTCCTTCCATTTAGAATATTCCTGTTCCTCTAAATTACTGCACTGACACAAAAGCAAGAACCACCTGGTAATGCCCAGAGAAATTATAGTATCTGCCCTCAGAGGGCAGCTGCTGGCACTAGTAATAAATAAATAAACAGATAAATGTATACATACATAAATAAATAAAAGCTGTTCACTGAATTTGTGTCACCAGAAATCCAGATGCTTTCCACATGTTTCTGCCTTCCATCATCTGGGAAAAATCACAATGTAGTAGCTCCATTCTGCCATGCTGTACCAAAATCTTTTAGTAATGGATAGTTTAAGTTTTGGGTTTGTTGGTTTGTTTTGTTGGTTTTTTTTTTTCTTTTAATCCTGACTCATAAATAATTTTGTTTCATAAGAAGAAATTTTTGGGGTGAGTATCAGTGGAGGCTGAGAAGAGGAAAGTATTGCAGTTGATGAAACTATACCTTTTTATAAAGCATTTTTTTATTACCATACCATTCATTGTATAAAGGTGACATTTCAACATGAAACACTATAAATTATTCTGCATCAGCTTATAAAAATCTAGATTTTAAAAATTTAACAATCAATCAAGATGACATATAGGAAAATTCCCTGGAAGCCAATAAAAAGACTGTACAAAGTGCACCGCCCTGTACTGCTGCCTGCTCCTTCTTGCTCCCAGGCAATGCTGCTAAAACCTGGCTCTCACTTCTGTTAGCATTTGGCCTCTCTGGAGAATTATGAAGGTGTAAAAGATCTAAAATAGGTATTTCACATAGCTTTCCAACTTGAAAATATGTCATCACACTGTCTTTAACTTAGACTTATTAAAAATACATGACAGCCTTGTGCTTTACAATGTTCATGATTATGTACATCTTAGAGATGTACTGAAAACACCATGACAACAGATTTCACCAGAATTTATCCCATTCCCAGAACTGATTAGGCAGTGCTAAATAAGAAAGCTTCTTTTGGAGCACCATGGCAATAACTAACAATAAATATGACTAACATAAAATTTAACAGACCAAACATGCATCTAAGATTAGCGAAGCAAATACTCCCTCAGTGAAACAGCCAGCAGAAGGCTAAGCAAAGTGAAAAGAGGAAAAACATAATAGAAACCTTCATGAGGAAAAATAATTATCGTGTAACCAAAGTGTACAATTATCTAGATCACCACAATGGTTGCAAAGGGAACCATGACCTGCATGTTTAACAGTCAGACCTGCTATGCCAGAATCAGCTGTAAGTGCTGAGTCTGCCAGCGGCACATTAAACACAAATCTGAATTTAGGAACCTGTAAAATTATTGAGCAATTGGACTAGATTTTGATCTAACTACATCACTTTTCCCTTCACCTTAGTAAATGGGTATCATAATGAATGTAGATATCACACTACAGGCAAAACAATTCACAAGTAAACCACACAAAGTTGGAATTACGATTTTTGAGTGCTCCACTTCAAACATGAACTTCAACCACTGCTGACCATGACAGATTTAGCTGAGAACAAAGTGATCTTTCAGAAGGTCAAGCAAACACAAATTGCTCAAAATTGCTCAAAATTACAGAGCTTTAAAGATGTTTAAGTAAGAAGTGCATGTCAACCAGACCTTCAGGCATTCATGAGATAATCTTCTGCTTGACTCCGATTATTTCCTTTAGTATGAAGAACAGCGGTTCATTTTAAAGAAAGGGCTATTTAGAGAATGCATTATGTTAGAGATTCTCAAAACACAGACCACAGAGCAACTTCTAATGCTCTGAACATTCTTTCAGGGAGCTGCATCTATTAGGAAGGTTCATCAATTTTATCTGAAAGGGAGCGTTTAGCTAAGTAGCAAACACACAACAGGATAGAGTCAAACCAGCAACATCCATAGGACCATTATGAACAAGGGAGTGGCAGCTAACTGGGGATGATGGAGAAGAGTATAGTAGTCCATGAAGGAATATGTGTTTCAGCACAGAAATTAATACCGCCTGCTTGGCCAGGTTTCTCTTGCACAGCAATCAAGGCAGGAAGAACAGAGGTTGTGTATGTCCAGGTAAGGTCTCAGGATTGTGTCAAGTGCAGATGGGGCGCAAGACAAGATTGAGGAGCTGGAAAGTATCTCCAGGTTCCACAGATCAGCCTCACCTTTGGATGCAGATGCAGAAGACACATTCCTCTATGGATCATGGCAATTGAGCTATTTTAGGTATACACATTGAATGCAGAGCTAGAACTCCAAATATTTTAACAAACAAGGAAAATATGAGCAAAAGTGTTATTTGACACGTAAGGAGAACTATTTTATGCATCACAGTCTAATAATAAATTTAACTACTTTCTGTACAGGAAATAAGACACAAGTGAAAGAGCTGACTTGGTGTAGGTCCATACCATGACACTTAAAATTAAAACACTGAAAGCTTAGTCCTGTTGTGGGTTTGGTGGGGGCAGAGGCAGGGGTTGCCAAGTATGATAGCTTCTTTAAGGCTGCTGACATCTCACATATGAAATCACAGAGACAGAGAAGATCATGTAGGCACAGTGCTAGGCAGGGAAAATTATTAGGCAAATATTTAACAATCTAAACCTTGAAAAAGAAGTTTGAAAAATGAGTTATATTCAGATGAGTTTTACTGCTCATGTAATTCATAAAACTGCAATATTGAAGGTAAATAGTTCAGGCAGTTGTAAACTCATAAAATACTATGCTCAAGATAAAAATTATCTGGAACCTAACAACTCTGTCTTCTTTTCATAAGCTACTGACCTTTATTTCTCTCAAGACGAAGTTCACAGTGGAATTAATCAATGACTAGCACACATATATCACTTACCTTGAAGTCACAGCTTCCATGAATTCATCAAGAAGATCATCATAGGCTTGACCTCTAATTCTCTTGTGTCTCAGCCCAATATACAAAGGATCTTTCAGCAATTCCTGTTTAAAAAAAAAATGTTTGAACTATTACATGAGCAAGTTACAATACTACACTCTCAGTTAACAAGAAGGGGACAAAAATACAGTGTTTGAGGATTAACCCAAGCATATGAAGTACATACCAATTCATCCACCTCTACATTAAGACCGAAGAAATATAAAGAGATTAAAGAAACACCCTTTTTGTATCAAGGAAAAGGGATACCCTAGTCTCAAAGGAAGTGTATAGTTTCCAAGTAAAAAAGTAAAATTTACTCTGGGAAGTCAGGTTTCAAAAGTGTCTTTTAAAGCTTTAGTTAGTAATTTTCTATTTTTCTTTTATATCCTGAAAGTGCTCTGACATTTTAAAAAAGCCGTTTTCCTTAATTTTATCAGCATGTTTCACAAACCTCTCCCAGAGACCATCATTTCAACTGTTGATGAGCTGATATTCAGAAAATGTGCTGCTTTCTAAAATTCAATACGCCAAAACATAACCAAGCCTTTGCCCTTTTCCTTCCAAACTTTTTAGATTATCAGTTTAGATTCTAGAATTCTTCATTTCAGCTATCCATGTTCCATCAGTTGGATATGATTTCTGAATTTGTCTATGCTTAAATCTTGCACTTTTTCTTCCTTTACCTTTATGACTCAGACTTTCCCATGGTCCATAAAAACACTAAACCTGTATCATGCCATGTCTTCACTACTAGAAGGTCAGATATATTTCCAAATTATAACTTACAAATTACTAAAAGTGTTCAAAGCATTTTACAACCACTTTTGACCATCCGCTTCAGCTACAGCAATTTCCCACAGCAAGTCTCACGCTTCCACTGGCTCTCCCAGGAACTCAGGTATAAAGGCACTCTCTGCTATTATTTCTCACATGCCTCTGAAAAAAAATAAGCTAATTTCCCCATTATATGTTGTATGCAATCCTCCCACACGTGCCCAAACAGCTTGCAGAATAGGTCAGAAGCTTGACTAAATATTTTTCATCCAAAAATAATATGAAAACCCAACAGGGTGGCAGTAATTTTTACACCAGCTTCAACTAGAAAAAACATTGTAAAGAAAAGTACAGACCAACTCACCTTCCAAGAGAGAGCCTTCAGAATGAAAAATGAAGCAAGAAGTCTGGAAAGCTTTCTCAACCTGATCCAGACTGGGAAACAGAAATTTGATTTCTGAATTTTAGAGAAGCGCCTAAATTCCCATCCCAGCCTTTTTTTTATGCTGTAGAACTGAAAAAATTCCTCTGGGCCACAAGCCCCTGTTAAAGATTGATTTGAATCAGTATGAAACTCAAAATCTTTGGTGGTATTCTGCCTCCCCTGGGAGTATCCTGATGCAGACCTACAGATAGAGATGTTTGTCTCTCCCTCACTTTTCTCTCCACATCCACAAAGAAGTAAAGATATAAGATTAGAATATTTTAAAAGATCAAGCAGGTTTAAAAGCTGAACTTTTTAATACTTGCTGTATTAATCACCAATTCAGAAAATTTTGTAATACATTACTTACAGCCATTCAGAAGTTGTTAGTTCAACTTTTTGAAGTGAAACATGAATAAAGCTCAAAATTAAAATTACTTTATAAATGAAGTTGAAGTCATTACACTGTAAGTATTTTATTTATTCCCTTCACCAACACAGTGTAGGAGTCATGCTTAAGTAACATAGTTTTTGAGGAAATAATTTTGCCTGTGTATTTACATTATCCTAAATATTCTAGCAGCAAAATCAAAATAATAATTCTGTACTTATTCTAGATCTGCAGGAAAAACTTGCAAGAGTTTGACCTGGTATCTGTCAAAGGAATTGTCCGGTTAGTATAGTCTTCTTTTTTTTATATAACCACTTCAAACTTTGTAGTCAAGAACTATTTCTGGAATTATTTTTTCATTTCCATTTTGAGTTTGCCTAGTTATTAAAAATGAATCTGAAAAATCAAGGATAAATATATATTTCTGGGAGATGAATTCACAGGAAGTGCAAATTAACTACTTAACAACATGAAATTTTAAGGCAAGTTTGGAGAGCCCATATGAGCTGTCTCATGCTTCCCACCAGATTGAGCACACAAGGTTGGGAAGAAGAACTGGCAAGCCTCAGGAGCCTCTGTCAGGAACATCATGGTAGGACTCAGAAACAGCAGTCTCATTTCTAAAATCCCATTTCTACAGCTTTCCATGCCAGTAGGCTTCTGCTACTCCATGTCCTGTGCAAGGATACCGCATGTTCCACTGTCCAATTCAGAGTAAATAACTTAATTCCTTTCCAACTCCTCTAATTCTTCTTCCTTAATTGATTTGCTCTTTTCAAAGAGCTTCCACAAGCTTTTTATTAGGCAATGTCTGTTTTCTCATTTTATAAAACAATGCTCAAAATGAAAAAAAAAAAATCTTTGCTCCCTTTATTTTTTAAATTCTAAAGACGTGTTTCTAACGTCTTTAGTTTCTTTGTGGCCAAGACTGAATCAGTCTGATTCCTTCAAAAAGGCAATTTAGATGGGCAATGATTCTGTGAAAGTTCAAGAGAAACAGGTATCGCATTACTCTGTTCAAAAAGTGCTAAACCAGACATGGGTCTGCCTTGAAACTTACACAGGCTCTTACACTCCTTTTGCTGCTTCTGCATTTTTCATGTCTGTGAGCTTTTAAATCTATAGTCAACACTAAAACTCAGAACTCCAACAGTTCCATTTATAGGACCACTGTTTGAGCTTATTCACCTACCTTTGATGCTGAAATTTAATGTGAAATATTTAAAATAATTATTACAGTGTTTCTGGAGCATATATAAACCTCTAGCCTGGGAAGTCTCACAAGCAGAGACAATTAATTCAGCAACACATCTCTGATGAAAAGCTTGGCCAGCTATATACTCAGAGTTCAGAATTCCTTTACAGCTCAGTGCATTCTGCTTAACAAACGTTACAGTTTGACATGAAATAGCCCCAAAAAGTTCCTTTATGGTCCTGTTTGGAACAACGTATGAAGAAACCCGTGGCGGACACAAAAGAATGAAACATTCAGCAAGTGAAAAGAACAGTGGTCACGTCTGTGCCCTGAGTGGCAAACCATTGTGGAGCTGCTCCCTTTCCAAAGGGCACTGAAGAATGAATAAGCTGCTTAAGCACATTATCCCCTTATTCAGGTCAACACCATGCAAACCAGGACCATGCTTGGTTTTTTTTAGAGGGTTCACACATCTTGAGAGATTAACATTTGCTACCAACTATTTCATGGCTTTCAAAACAGATTACCAAAAAAAAAAGTTCCATCGTACAATCGAGTATGTCAAACTGACATGATGATTAGGTACTTTTCCTCAGTGACTTGGGTTTCTTTTGTTACCCAGCTTGTTGTCAAAGTTTAAACTTTGTTTTGTTCTTTTGGAAATCCAATCTCCCTCAAAACATAACTCTCCTTTTTTCCAGGTTAGTGGGTTCGTTATGCATATTACATGATACTGAAAAAGTTGATGCCAGCTTATTTTTAGACATGTTTGTTCTAAGGCTAAAAAAAAAAGTTCTAAAACATTTAGGTTTACCAATGTGGTACATTCAAGCTTTAACAGAAATAGGGTTTTCTAAGAATAAAGGGCTTATTTGAAGTTCTGGCAGTGGAAATAGCATGTAGATCTATTTAGAATTAGCTATGCAAAATAACGAGTTCTTTGAAGCACCACCTGAGCGCATTAAAACTGTAATGACCTTTGGGGGTTTTAAGAAAAAGGCAAGCCGTTTATACCATCTTACTCAGGGTAAAGAGATCAGCAAACCATCAAAGTTCAAGCAAGGCTGAGCCGTGCACCTGGCTCTAAGTTAGCTACAAAAGCCAAACCAGTGAGAAACAGAAAACTGTGCACTTAAATATTTCATCAGTTGAGCACAAACACGCTGAAATGTCATTTATTCCCACACTTGGCACTGAGATGTTTCTTCAGAACAGATACATATTTTAGTGAACAGCTTCATGGAAAACTGGAGGTGAACATCTGCAAGACCCTGAGCCTTTCCACTGACAAATATGGAGCAGAGATTGCTCAGAACCAACCAGTGCCACCTAGATAGTGTTTGGGGTACGGTAATGCTTCAGAGAAGCAACTAAACCCATGCCATTAAAATGTCAAAACCCTCCAGCAGTTCTACACTGGGAAATGATTTGCACTAGAGCCACAGTTACAAAGCTAAAAGAGAGCTATATTTGTATGGGACATCTGAAGCTTTGGGACAAAGACATGCCACATGCCAGAAATTAAACACATTTTAGAGCATGATTGGTCTAACAGGGCACACAGTTACCAAGAACACCAGCGGGAGGCCGCTGCTTTTTTAAGTCTTAGTATTTTCTTACATTAATACACTCTAAATTATTTTTGTAACTTTCTTGTCTCAGTTTTAACAGGTTGGGGAAGGGCTAGTGAGCACAGGAAGGCTTCTGTTCTCCAGGAAAGTTGCATATTCCAAACTTTTTTTTTCCCCACAAGATTGAAATTTCATTTGATGTGAAACTTTTTCCAATAAAAAGAGTTAGCTGGTTAGGAACATGCCAAAGTTTTGGACTTAACTTCAGCTTCCATCGATACTCATTACCCAGTAATCAATCTGCATTCATTCAAATTTTTGGTTTGTAAGCACTAACACACTGAATCACAATTTTCTGTCCTTCAAGAACTGCTTACAGCTGCAAAGTGTTTTTCATGGCATTAGAAAGACTGTACAAGATTTCAATTTATATTAGACTAGAAAGCCTTTCTTTTCTTCGAATAAGCTTATTTTGAAGTCTGAAATACAGGATGATGCCCTTAAAACATGTAGCAAATCCTGTGTTTCCAAATGCTAAATGAATTTTGGAGAGTTGAATGCTGCTAATTGGATTTGAGGCTGTAGAATACTTTGCAGAAATAAGTTGCATAAACACCAGACCTCTGTCAACACATTTGCAAACGTTAGCAAGGGGCCTCTTGCACAAGAAAAAAGGAGCCTTATCCTCTGTTTCTCCCTAAAAGAAGGAGATCTCATCTTTGGGAGTCTCAGCTAGCACTTTATCTAGACATCTCCAAGACAGGTACTGGCATACAGAGCAGTAGCTCTCTTTGCCCCTTAGTTACCTCCACTGGATCCTCCATAGGACAGGATGTCACAAAAGATCCCAAAACAGAAGGCCAAAAATGGGTATCACAATGAGTTGTTCTAGCCATAAAAAAAGGAGGAAAAACCCCACACACTAGACATGAGTTTTAACAGTTGAGCCCAGCTGTGCTCACCTTGCCAAAACCAAGTGGCTGTCAGTTCTTTAGAGACAAAGATACAGCCATACCATAATTACTATTTTCCCACCTGTAACCCTAAAAACATCACTGAAAATTGTCCCTTGTCTGCTCAGACAAAATAGACACCTTCAGCAGTCAAGAGTTTAAAAGATAATACATTCATAGCGCTCCTTTGTCATCAATCTCGAATGTAGTGCTTGAAGGGAAAAACTTATGAAATAAAATTATTAGCAAAGAGTATTATGAATTTTTGAGACAGTTCAAATATAAAAATTATTAAAACCCTAGTGAAGCAATGTCCTCATGTAACAGAAAAGAAGTTACAGTATTTCAAATTCTGCTTAAAAGAATTTAAGGTTGTGCTAAAAATATAGAGAATATATTCTCTTTCATATATGCATAATGATACTATAGATTTGCACACTCGGACTAGACTTTCTCAATTATTTGTCCTTAAAGACAGGCTTCATTAATTCAATCCAACTTGTTCTTTAATTTCATGAGGTTATTAAAGTGTCAGTGTGACCTTTACATCCTGTGCTTGCTTCTGCTCAGGAAGCTTACTCATTTCTTAACCTGAGAGGAATTACCAGTTGTAGCTTTGAATGCTCACTGAACCCTGTTGCTTGTATCCCAGTTATTTCCCACGCATGCAAACAGCCTTGCCCAGCTGAAAAACTGTCAGCTCCAGCGAACTTTAACAACAAAATAAAAATGCCTCTAATGGCTGGAAAGAATGCTTCATGAAGGAATCTTGTAACACACTATGAAATTACCACAGCCCGTCCCCAAGCAAGAAGACTGCACAAAGCCAGGCTGTGCCAAGGACATTCTGTGGGATGTTTCCGGCGCATGTATGTGGCACTGAATAAAGGCCCCAGTGTGCGAGTGCTGCGGGCAGACAGTGGCTGTGTGCCCAGGGGCACAAGCCTCCAGCCCCCTCGCACCATCTGCCTGCATCCCTCCATCCCATGCCATGGCTACCAGAAGGGCCCTTCCAGGAAGTCACACTCATTCCTGTGGGTGAGTATGCAAAGCTAAAGACCACCCAGGCCCCTGAGGGCAACATTTACAAACATACCTGAGATACACAAATGTGTGGTTATGTGAGCCCTCATTAGCAAGGGAGCACCAAGTGCAAAATCCAAAGACAGAAATTTGCAGCACCAAGGGGCAAGATGCACTTGATTTTTCAGATTTTTCAAGAGGCTGCTGTCTCCTCAAGTCAGACAATGCATTTGTGTTTGGGACATTGACTCACTTGTGTCCACAAGTCAGTTTGTGGAACCAAGTGATGGATGAAAAGGTCAAGGCTTGTTGATAGGGCAGGGGCAGAGAGCAGTGTTGCCTTCTAGTGTGAGTCTCTAGATACACCTGAGTCACTCTCATAGCTTAACTCCAAAATGCTGGGAATTATAAAATATTTGTATTTTATAGAAATCATACTTTTATAGAAAGTTTATCTTATGATTTTTAGGTGTAATTCAAGATTCCTGAGCACTTGAAACACACAAGAGCAGTTACAGCTGGGGTCCGTCAATGATGCATATGCCTAAGAAGTTCCTTTCTAGGCTAACTTTTCCATTCCAAACAATCTGGAATTTACAATGACATCTGAACCTCTTTACTTGGTGGGCTTTGAAAACTACAAGTAATACACAGTACAGCTAGGCTAACTATATATTGCCATGCTTGATATTGAATACTAAAATTTAAAAATTTTTAAAAGCAATAATACATCTGACATCAGATGCATTATATCTTTTTCAGAGCAATTTGGCTTTTATTCCACCTGCTCACCTTTTCAGTACACAGTGTAAGAAATTCACACAGCAATGACAAAGCTTTTTCAGTAAGTTACCATTGATATTAAAAAAATTCTTGCAGTAAATTTACTTGGACAATCTAGCAAAAACTGCTCTGTGCACCTTGATCTTTATGGCAGTCTCCAACCATGAAAGACCTGGGAACAGCTGAGTAGTGAAACATACGTCAACTACAACTTTGCTAGCCAACAGATTAAGCAAAAAAATAATGGTATTTCTCTGAAATTTAAATTTCATTGGAACCTTTTTTCAGGTCAAACAGCTTACACTGATGATTTTCAACCACTTTAACTTCTAAAAACTATTAGAAGTAAGTATCAGAGAATGGCCATCACGAGCCATGTGCTGTTCATAGTGAGAAAAGCAGGCATTTTCCTGAGGATTGGACTGGGTGTTGTTATGAAAATACTGTAATTGAAGAAAGAAAAAAACTGCCTTCAAAGTTAGCAAGTTAGCTTGACAGTTTTTCATACCAGAAAATAAAAAACTAAAAAGTTTTTCAATTCTAAACACACAATTGTGCCAACATCTTCTGTTACAGAAAGT
Organism: Corvus kubaryi; assembly: GCF_017639235.1. Lineage (NCBI taxonomy): Eukaryota > Metazoa > Chordata > Aves > Passeriformes > Corvidae > Corvus > Corvus kubaryi. Next base: position 14,764,629 of record NW_024582091.1, read on the forward strand.
TAGCTTGAAAACGAAAATAATAAATTCCTTGTTAGACTGATCTTTATAGCACTAGAGTTCTCCTAGTACTATGCTTGTTTATCACCACCATAAGGATTCATCAGGTCCTTCATTCAAATCAACATTTAACTTATGCACCAAGTGGCAGCTGTGCCAAGCAGCTCATAACTAAGTCATGTGATTACCAGGATGAAGGGGAAATAATTTCTAATCTTGGAAAAATACTGAAGAAAAGCACAGCAAGATCCATTTTCTGTGTTAATTGTGCCAGTCTGAAAACAATGGAATGCTTTGTATGAATGGGGCACTGTCACCATGGGTGGAATACAGAGGCTTCTTCACAGAACGGGTTCTCAAGCATTAGAACAGGCTGCCCAGGCAAGTGGTTGAGTCCCCATCCCTGGGGGTAATTAAAAGTACATGTGGCACTCAGGGACATAGTTTAGTCGTGGACTTGGCAGTGCTGGGTTAACAGTGGGACCCAATGGTTTTATAGGTCTTTTCTATGATTCAACCTGCTACCAGAGCCATATCTAGTAGAGTTACTAAGGAGAACAGAGAGGCCTAATTCATTGTGTATTTTAAGAAAACAAAACAAAACAGCTAGATAAATACTCTGCATTATGTTTAACAGTCCAAGAGAACTCTCCTGATGTTAACATCTGTCTGCAAGGATAGGGACAATGCCAATTCCACAAATGCCTGTAATTTGAGTTGGAACTTGGAAGACACTCAGAACCATGGTTTCGGAGGAACATTTCATCAGACACAATTTTAGCGTGCATAACTCTTTTACACAGTAAAACTGAAAACAAATGGTTGTCTGCATGCCAGTGGCATTTCTTGAAAAACTTAATCATTTGCCTATTGAGAAAACAATAGTCCTGACGAATCCAACATCATTTAGGACTTCATCACATTGGGCTGTATGTAATCACCAATATTTTAACATACAAACAATAGTCAGAAAGCAAAGAAATCTGAGAAATCTCATGTATTTTATTAATATAGTTTTCAGAAGAAATCTCACAAGAAAACTCCTAAAACTCCTTCTGTCTACTTTCTATCAAATCTTTTACTGAATCCCAGAAAAGGCTCAGATGAACCATTAAGCTCCCGACACAACTGACCTCCCACAGGCACCACAGAGTTAACGACTACAATTTCTTCTTCATGAACCCCAGCAGCTACATGGCTAAAAAGTCACATGTCCTGTCACACATCAAGAAACATGGAACAATACCCTCACTGCTACACTTTGAAATATAGCTGATGGATGACAAGAACTGGAAGCTATAGAAACAGATTACTGCAACCAAACTTTCAAAAGTTTATTGCTCTCAAAAATCATGAGGGATGACATGCTAACACCTACTTGAAGGTCCAGCCATAAGTGCTTATAATAAATCAAAGATGGTGGCCAAACAATAATCTTTAAGAAGAGCCCAAACAGTGCTCATGGTAGCCTATATAGTACTCTAAAAACAAGTCCAGCCCCAGTGAAACAGTTTAGAGAAGTTGGAGATATTTATCAATTTTTTTTTCTGCAAAGTTAGAGGAAGTGTAGCTATCTCAGTTCATTACTTTTTTTAGCTTAATCAAGAGAGTGACAAGATACAGCTTCTTGGGGTGATTCAAACACTTTAAATACATCAAACTTTTCTACACCATTTTTGCAAAGCAACAAACACACATCATTCCCTTTATGTTCATGCACTTACATTTACAGATTTTCTTTAGAATAGGTAGCTGGAATGTCTGAGTATAAAGAGTCATCCAGGTTTCAAAACCAGACAAAAATAAAGGCAAAAAACCCAAACAAACCCAAAACCAAAAAGCAAACCACCAACAAAGTGAATCAGCAAAGAGCAAAGACTGGTTGTTTTGAAGATGACACCAGTAAAGTTTTGTTATTAATCAGCAATATTCAGAAGAATGCCATCCTAGTAATTTTCCTTCATCTGAAAAATTTCAAAGATAAGATGAACCTTAAAAAACTCTCAAAGACCTTTTTCATTCATATTTAATATTCTACTAAGAAAGAGGACTCTGCTAATATTTTATCAGCTCACACATTATGACAGCAGAGTGTCTCAAGTCCATCAGATAGGTAATTAAACAGAATTTTAACATATCAATAGATACCATTTACAGAACTGAAAATCTTGTTCTAGGTTACCAGTATATCTCATTTCTACACCAACAGTTCTGATATTTTGTTTTTATTTTCTTTCCATTCACACATAAATATAAATCTCCACCACTTGTTGTGACCTCTCCTCAGTTTTATTAAACTTATGCCTATTTATTTAATTTACTTCCATAAGCTACTTCCACATGGTCCTTCCTTTGACCCTGACATCCCTGTCTCCTGTGCTGACACTCAGACATTTTCTTTACTAGATCCAAATGGGTTGGACCTCTTCCTGCATCGGCAAGTCACATCCACAGTGTCCCTTGGACTGAAAAAAACATGTTGATATTATTTTGGTGCTGGCATCTTAGCTATGTATCTGTCTTGTCACCAGTAAAAAAAAAGGAAAAGTCATTCTGTGCACAAAGTAGACTTGCTAGTGCAAGGCCAACATTTGCAAGAGCACCTTTACAATTCAAGCGTGACAAGCTTTGTCCCAGATTCTAGGCTGTCTTCTGTGGAGCCATAAATAAAACATATTTTCCCACCTTTTGTGGTAATAGCTATACTTATGCCCATTCCTTCTCTTGTCTTCTCCACTGCCTGTGAAATTGCTGAGGAGGTTGATAGCAGTTACTGTGAAAGCCAACAAAAACAAACACTATCTGTTGCTGTCTTCTGAGCATAAAGATTTGGAAATGTCCAATGTATCTTCAAACAAAGTCTGCCATGAATTTAGTCTATGGATATTCATGCATGCTATCCAAAATAAGCATTTCCAGATATTAATTTCTGCCCTCTTTCCTAGATCCCCTTGCTCTGAAAAGTGAAGTAAGAAGAAATTAAACAGACTGACAGAACTGCCTGTAACATCAGTACACAGCTCGTTCTTTCTAGTGTCAGCTGAAACTGAGACTTAAATCCTGTGTCACCATCTATATTCTTTCTTCTAACACCCTTCCCTTCTAAATTTCTCAGGTCTTAAAATTCATTACCAACATGTGGTTTGGTAAACGTGGAAATCTGAGGCACCACCTAGCTTTGTCACATTTTCCATGCTCTAATGAAATAGAACATTTCACAAAAGAAATAATCATAAATAGCAAATTTCACAACAATAAATTAACAGCTTCAGAAAATGAATATATTCCTAAACAAAATGACAAAGTTTAAAGGATGACGATGGATCAAAAGTAGCAGACAATTTTTGAGGTCTTCTCATGCACTAAGCAGTGGAATGGCATTTCTCAAAGAGCAGTAGAATGACACTTCTCAAAGATAACAAGAGTTTGTTTAGTAAGAGGTTGACATAAGTTCAAAACCAAGTTTTAGTCTCTGTAGAAGTCCCCTGAGTCACACAGTAACCACGTCAGACACACAGCAAGGCAAGTGAAGTGCAAACTGAGTATGAATTTATGTCAGCTAACTTAAGAACCTATATTGGATACTTCTACATCTAAATTAGTCTAGGCCCTTTTCACAGTCAACAAGTAAAAAAAAAAAGATTAAAAAACATTTTAAAATACAATTCGTCAGAGTGGTTTAAGACAGTTCCTCTACAAGAAGCAGCTCCTGTTCCCCTTACAAAATTAGCATAGGAGGATTAGCTTAGGTTCAGATGACTGTCAAGCTCTGCAACTCTTTTTAAGTCTTTCTGAGCTTACCTAGTTTGGCCCCAGACTCTCAAGACTAATAATTCAAACACAAGGTTATAACTGTTCATTCCACTGAATCTTAAGTATGGGAAAGAAAGAGGCAAAAACATTGCTGCCTAAGTGGGTATACCAGAAAAGTCTAGATTTGGGTTTAGTACACAGGCAACATGGAAAGGCTGGATGGTTACAAGAAGACTGCAAACACAGCTTCAGTATTTTATGAAAGCATAAGAGAACTTTAGGAAAGGCAATTCAGAATGATGGTGGATGTAAGTCTGGCACTGAAATACATAACAATATATTACTTTACACTACATGCATATTAAAAAGATAATATGTACTTGAAAGTCTCTTTTAATTTAATTATACTAGAACAACTGCATGAATTTTTAAAATTGCAGTAACCTTTTGTTGTACAATAACAACAGTAAGTCCCTGGTGAAAAAAAATCTTTCCCTGTTGTTTTTTTATTTATTTAAAAAGGACTGTAAGTATTTTTGCTACTGACAGGAAATTAAGATCAAGGTATTTTTCATCCTCCTATTAGGGCAAAAGAAGATGAGCACTAAAACAGTAGTAATGTAAACACAGAATGCCTTTCTACTGTAATAGTAAAGAACAAAGGCCATTACAAGTGACATTAAAGAAAATGCTGGTAGTGTACACGTTATGAAACCAAGAAAAATATTTAAAGAGAGTAAACGTTTAAAATCCAAGCCCATTTATATCTGAGTTTTATTGGTGAAAGTGCTGGTACTCATACCGGCTGATGTACGCCTAACAAAATATGAGAAAAGCAGCTAAATGAAAACAAGAGAGAAGATGCAATATGTTCCCCTGGGAACACCATGGTAAAAAATAGCAAATGATCTTCTACATTTTCAAATAAGTTAAAACTTTTAACAGCTCTAAATAGTGTGGGAAATGCTGTTCCCCTCTGGGCGCGACTTCAGAAAAGGGGTAGGCAATGTTCTGTGTTTCAGCTCTCTTAATACATCATTAGTAGAATGCATCCCCTAGGAAGCACAAGACATTTACACACAGTCTTCTTGAAGGTTTAATATAACCATGGAAATACACAGTAAGACAGAAGATACAGAAGAAACTAATTAAAAAATTGCAGAATGCCATGGACAAAGTAGAAGACAAAGAGGCTGTCTCTAAAAGACTGAAACACACTGGGATCCTCAGTATCTTGGGTAAATCTAGATTTATTACTACACTTACAAATTCTCAACCCATCTGAGTTAAAACACTGAGTAAAAATAACTTTTGAAATGTTCAAGTTGTGAATGTAATACCAGACATATTGCAGCTTTCAATAAGAGCATTAAAGAGCAAGAAAAGGAAAAGTCCCAAAAATTACTAAAGATATTACCTGTCAGATACTTGTGATCTGCTCAAACATGTCACCCACCAGTCCCTGCACTGAGGGAAAATGGTGGCTCTTGTAAGTACCATCCCTTCATCAGATCATTCTTTAGGTCTGCAGGTGTAATACGGATGCTGGCACAGCTCCAGGTGTTTCTGATGTTTAAATAAAGCATATTTAGGAGCGATTGATGATGCCATATTTATTTTAGAAGTGGAACCTTTTGAAACACACTGGAAAGATGACAGTAAACCCCTCAATTTTAAAACGTGGATCTATAGAAGTAGATGCACTTGTCCATTCCCTCTTCTAACACAAACTCAGTCCACTTCAAATAACAGAATAGATTTAAAAGGAGACTACCAATTCTGACAAAATAAAACAGTGTGGGGTTTTTTCTCCTTCACAGTGGGCTAGACAGGACTTTAAATTCAGAAATTACTTTACTTTTCAGTACTTCTGAACACTGAAAGAGAATAGAAAATATTTGCCATGAAATTGACACTAGGAAAAGTAGTATCCAATCGCACTATTTTCTTGCCAGCTGGAAGTTCAGAAAGGGGAAGAAAAAGGAATGGTCATCTATTTTCCCCTTTGCTCAAGTGCTGCCTGTATGCTTCCAGGGAAGGCAGTACAGCAGCAAGATCTAAGGGGGAAAAAATCCACTTGTGAAACAGAACTTAACTGGTAAAGGAAAGTGCAATTATCTCCTACCAGACTGGCACAGACAGGCAGCAACCAAAAAATAAAAACCCCACAGAATATTTACTTCATCAATAGTTTTACAAATGCTCATGCCTGGAACTCAGCACCACTGGGCCACAGCATTACTTCTGAGCACCTTCCTTGGCCTGATTGTTTTGTGGAACATGTTAAAAAGCCTCTTTTCATCAGCCAGGTTAATTTGGTCAATAACATGTTAACATACCTAAATGAAAAGCTGCACATCTGGAAACCTGTTTTGATCACACATAGTGTCATTTGTATTGCAGAAATATGCAAAACTACTATGGAACACACTGGAGAATATAACCTAGAAATGAGATTCTCATATATGCACCAGATACAAAAATAGACTCTATATATAGACGGGACCAATCTCTGTTCATAGAATTCAGGAAATGTTACGACTATGTTACAGTAAAACTGTCATGGAAATGTTGTCTCCAGTTTTAACAATCATCATTCACAGGGAAGGCAACAGGACCTTTTTAAAATCAGAGAGCATAATCATTCCCATTGCATATTTACTACATTTTTTAAAAAGTGTAGAAGTGCCACTACTCTACATAGGAATGCAAATTGTGATTGTCTTTTATTTAGAAATCCCTGCAGCTGTGCACAATTTAAATTATTTACTTGCCACATTTATATCTTTAGATTGATAAGGTATGAAATTGCAGGTTTCCTCTATAATCAGTTTTCCACTGTCCAGGTTTCTATTTTGGTTGAAAAATGAATAATAAAACCAGGTTTGTTTCTGTTTTCTCAACAGTTTTCATTTGCACATTTATGTGTAGATATTCCTCGAGAATATGAATCTTGGAAGGCTGGTACTAATTCTTACAACAATTGGAAATAATTTGGGGAAATACAGAAAGCTAACTAGGATAAGATGAAAAACTGAGCTTGAATTTGCACCTCAGCTTTTCTGGATTGCATATTCCAGCCCAGATGCCTGTCGTTCCTCCAGAGGAGTCAGAACTGCCAGCCCAGGCACGTTCATTGACCTATTATGGGCAACTGTGAGAACCATCAAATTCCTACATTTCAGTATTTTAATAAGTTAGGAGAAAAAAAATATTCCAAAGCAAGCATGCAGGAAACAACTTGAAACAGCAGCCCACAAGTTCCTGAACTGTCACAGATGAAGGAGTAGCTGCCCTAGCAGCTGCCCTGCATATTTCTCTCTTGTGCACTTTTCAGTGATCAAATAATAGAATCATAGAATTACATAGGTTGGAAAATACCTTTAAGATCATTAAGTCCAACTGTCAACCCGGCGCTGCCAAGTCCACCACTAAACTATGTCTCTAAGCACCACAGCTATATAGCTTTTAAATACCTCCAGGGATAGGGACTCTACCACTTCCCTGGACAGTCTGTTCCAACGCATAGCAACCCTTCCTGTGAAGAAATTATTCCTAATATCCAATCTAAAACTCACCTGGTGCAGCTTGAGGCCATTTTCTCTCACCCTATCTCTTATTACGTTGGAGAAGAGACCAACAGTTATACAAATAAAAAACAGTTCAGATAGTCATTTATTAAAAGCAAGCTTGCCAGGATGATTCATCTGCACATTAAGGGCATATATATGTGACCAGTCAGCTTTTTAGCTATGTTTACAAAGGGCAAGAGAACGTTTGTGTGTCCAGCTTCCTCGCAGCCATTGCAGCTGCAGCTGGAATGACTCCTGACCCCTGGGCAATCTGTGTGGCACTGTCCCAGTGCTCAGAGCACCACGATGTCTTCTGCTAGAAACTGCCTGTGTAAAAAGTCCTTTCAATGTGAGCTGTCTTGGCTCTTCCACATTGTGTGAAAGTACTACTTGAAAGAGTTGAATGCTTTCTACCTAAACTGAAATTTATGGTAAATGGTTTAAGTTTAAATGCTAACACACAATCTTTCCAGATCTCCCACAACTGGCCATCGCCAGTATTGAATTTACACATGTGATCAGTTTAGAATTGGTCTGGCAGCCATGAGCTTGTCAGAGCTTCCCTTGTAAGGTATCAGATAAAAACAGTTCTCATTCCTCTGCTAAGCATCCAGTATTAGATTAAAATTTTTATGGTCAAAAGAAACCCTTTCACCATTGGTTTGACTTTTACATAACACAAGCCATCAGTCTTGCTAGATTTCATTACTACTCTGTCTGGAGAATAGTACTTTAACTAAACCATGTCTCTTTTGTGACCCTTGAACAATAAAAATATTGTCTCCAAGTCAATGATAAAGATATTAAACATTGCAGAGCTGAAAAAAAAATCCTGAGATACCATAAACCCACAAGTATTTTGTTATTCCTCACAGAAATACATATTTTTAAATTGCATCTTCTTCAGTAACACAAGAGGCCTGCTTTGCTTTTTCATTGGTGTAGTTTCTGAAAAGAAACAGTAAAAATTCAAATGTCTTTCAAAGGTAAACAATAAGTCAACCAAAAATCTGTAAACGCTCATTAGACCAGGATCATTGTATTTTCAATAATAGCCCAACCTTTAATCCAATATTCCTGATTTTTTCAATTTATCCCAGATATACCTGGGAAAAAATAGTGCTTCCTCCGCACCCAGCTCAGCATGGTACAGAAAGCTTTTACCAAAGTTTTTTTTAAAAGAACTGACAGAGCATTATTTGGACACTCCAAGGATCTTGACAAACTTCAAAAGCTTTTTTCAACATATTAATTTGCTGTTAATAAAATGGAAAATAGGACTTCTTGCCAAGATAGATAAAACTTACATTTAAGAAGTATCTACCATATTTATAGTGACAATCTAATACTTCCATCTGTATCATCACTAAGGAAAAGCATCAGGAAAAACAGAAAACCTCATTCTTACTATTCATAATTATTTTCATTAGGTTACTTTTCTTTAGTGTCTTTTGCTTTTTTATTGCCTATAAAGACAGTTTTTGACCTTGTTTTCTATTACTAGGACTTGCCGTTTGTTTGGTTTTATTAAACTGGCAGTTTTCATATCCCTGTAAGCCAGACTGATTTTTAACCAACCAGGCTTGTCTCAACATTGTTTATTTTGTGAGAGTTTATTCACATCTTTTAAGTAGAAAACAATCATCACTCACATTTTGATGTTTAAATGTTTCCCTTTGATCCAGCTTGATTATGTCCATCATCCTTAAATCATTCCTCTTCCAGTGCTGAACGTGTTTCAGGTAGGTCTCCACTAAATTGCAGCTGTTTGTATCTCGACAATTATTCATTTTTCTTCTACAGTCTATTTCTTTAACCATTGCAAAGTGATTTAACATATTCTATATTCTATAGGTATTAACATATCTACAACATTAGATGAACACTCAGGATCCAGAGGTCATATCACCTCAGGATTTCCAACAACACCTTTCATATCAGCACTCAGACTAGTGCCTAAGTATGTTTTAATTGTGTTGAAATCCCACCTAAGAAGCACCATCCTCACACCTAAAAAATACATGACTATAGGTAAGGCATAACTTTTAGTGAGATTGCCATGGTTTGTAGTAAGTAACTAGCAGTACTCCAAATAATATTTTAAATGCTTTGAATAAAAATGTTCCTCAGTAATTACTTTTCTTGTCAATGCCTTACAAAACAGGCCTATTATTTTTGGCAGCAGTCAACACTCTATCAGACACTCAGTCCCACACCGACTACATGGAACCATTTACTAGTTTGGTCACACGGGAATTTCTATCCATTTTTAACCCACAAATAAGCAGTCAATTTTTTACCCATAAATAAGCAGTTTCCATTTCTCTTGCTTATTATCTAGGCAATTGTATAAAAATGCTCTAATTGCTTTTCTTTCCTTGATTTTATGAGTAACAGGATAATACCCTGGCTAAAAATACCTCTGCTAAAACTAACAGTAAAAAGGACTTTAATAACCATCTCAAACTGAGTGAGTTGCTCCTCAAAGTTAGTAGTTTGAGTTCTGTACACAACAAAACAATACAGGATGAGAGCTTGTGAAGCTGGGTTTTTTTGCAATCTGTTTTAGAGTAAGAATTAATCTTTCTGGAGAATTTGCAGGTTGTGCACCTCCGCATTATAGTTGCCAAAAATACATTTTTTAAAACTGCCTTTAAAGCAGGGAGGCCCCCACAGAATAGGAGAAGGAACTAATCTAAATGGAAAACATCTGCACATTTCAAAAAACAAGTTCAGCATAATTATTATTTATATGTGCACAAGTAGTGAGAATGATTTCTATTGTACCTCATCATGGAAAATCCTAACTAGACTAAGAAAATATAGCCTAAAAATACAGTTATTTGTTCAAGAGGTTTAGCTTTTAAGATAAAGAATTGCAGTGCAACTCCATGCCAGCTTGGGCTAATATAATCAGCTTAGCCAGAAAAATGTGAATTCTTTTTGGTAATTTCAGTTCTCTGTAGTGACTCAGCACCTGGTTACATGAATGTAAGTGTTAAGGAGGGAACAGGGATGTGCTACTGGGTGAGAGGGAGGGTATTAGAGGGAAGAAATTAAGAGAGATGGTGCCCCAGGATCCCTGACTTTGACTAAAGGAGCCTGGGAACTACATCCAAGCTCCCATTAATGAATACTATCAGGTTCATGTAGTCTGATCAGTTAAGAGGTACAGCAACAAAGTCCCACCTGTTCATATTCCAAGAGCAGAATTCAGAGGTCTCATTCCCTGTGGTCCTAACATAAGAAGTCATATCCCAAAATAAAAAAAAACCAAAAGGCATCCTCCTGATCAGAAGGTGTTTCAGAACATCAACAAACTTCAGGTCACACAAATTCTATGCACATTGTAATACTTTGTATGTGCCACTCCTTCATACACATTGAACTCAATGCTTAGTCACAAGCACAGTGACATGAAAGTTGGGCTATTAGCATGGATAAGCCAGCTTTGCTGTTGCTGTGTGTATATATAGATGTTTGATATCTTTCAAGCAAATAATATGCTACAGAAAATTTAAAATTACAATGAAACACAAGCATAAAGCAAAATGAAAAGCCTATTGAAGTATCAGAAGCAGCTGATGCAATTAACTGCCTAGAAACATTCATTAATAGATTACAAAACTGGCCCAGCTGCTCAGACCAAAATTAAAAATACTTTCTAGCTAATGAATTGTATATGATTTGATATGGTTACTTGCTACAGTGTTCACATACATCTCACAAGAAAGCCTGTCCACTTTTAGAACGCGGCTCTGAGGGGACAGAGAGAGAGGGGAGCAGACACTTCTCGTTCACTGAAGCTTTCATGATGTGTTGTCTAAACGATCCCACTGGGGCAGGGGTGAGGATGTGTGTATAAAGCTGATGATGCACACACCCAATCCAACAATCCAGAAGCCCCAGCTAAATTTACTGATGCAGGAATGCTGTGTTTAGCTATAATACACATAAATCTGTAACACATCATGCATAAAGTTTAACGCTTGTATCATTTATAATACAACGTGTTTACTTCTACAAAACCATAAATACATTGAAAGTGTTTTTCTTTTTAATTTGACATCAGTCAGAGTCTTCAAGTATTCAAATATTCTTTAATATTCTTTCAGACAAAAAAAAAGGAAGATCGGGGCCAAGTAATTAACCAGTAATCCCAGGAGTACTGGAAAGAAGAGCGCCAATTTTCAACAAGTTTAAATCTCTGCATTTCACACAAATGGGAAGCCAAGTTAAAGAGGGTAAGGTCCACCTTCTTGAAGCACTAGAACCTCACCTGGGGAAAATCTGTAGCACTACAGTGCTTTTTATAACTAAAGTGAATGTACAGCTGAAGTATGTAGACACACCTTGCCAGCACAGATCAGACTATAGCTTCAAGCAGTTCAACAAAACGAGGGGCACACTTATTCTGAATTTGAATTCAGAATTCACATCTGAAATCAATGCAGAGAAATTCTGTGATGGAAGTGAAGAAAGAATGCTTCCTTAAATTGTATTTTCACCTTATTTTTTCATTCATATTTTACCTCATTTATCATCCTCCTCTTCTTGAGACCAAATTTTCTATACCACTTTTTAACATATACAATGTATGCAGCACATTTTTAGAGACAACAGTGTCCTTAATTACTTAAACCTTACAAAGCAGTCTACACTGCACATTAGGATCAGTATATCTACACTGTATACTAGGATGAGACATTTTCCTTACGACTTTTTAGTTTGCACAGAATCAAATCCAGTATTGTAACAAAACCCCCTACCATTTATAATTCCACTTTATACAGTTCCCTTCAAATAGCTAATACTACACCTCAGAAAAGGATTTACCTCATTATCTGTTCCCACATCCAGCATCACTGGTAGACACTCATGAGGTTTTACTCCTCCACATGCCGTATAAAGTGCCAGTTTACCAACAGGAATGCCCATTCCATAACAGCCAAGGTCTCCAAGACCAAGAATACGTTCACCATCGGTCACCACAATCGCCTGGAGGAAGAAATAAAGGCACTGTAAAAATCACTTCTTTACTTGTACGTACTAAGTATGCCATTATTCTCTTACCATCACTTTTTATTTTATGTGTAAAAACTGTAACAGGTGCAAACAAATCAATAGTACGACAAAAGCGAATAATTGTTTTATTCTATTTTACTGTGGGTTTGTTACACTATTTTAGACTCTTGCTTCACTGTCAATGGGACTTTCATATAAAACTTTTAAGAATACATGAGAGAGGTGTTTAGTATTACATTACAAGAGAACTGGCATTGTTCCCTCTCACATTTTTCTGTCAACAGTATGAAAACAGAATAGGAAGGGAAAGGAAGTTATCCATAAAAAAAGAAGAACCACAAACTCCTGGGTTTTGTCATGTCTGTTTTCAGCAGAACCAGAGCCAGCCACTCCTACTCGCCTTTGTCAGGGCTGTCTACAACCTCCTGGTTCTTACCCTTCAATGATGTATGTCCTCTTCCCTTGAGCAAATAACACACTCCATCAAACTTATACATATCAGGAAGCATGTGTGTTCATTGTCAGAAATATAATAACTTAGTAAATCCCAAAAACTGTCTATGCTAATAAGAAAGACTTTCCATATTAAAGGAGAGAAGTGCTCAGTGTGGCAAACTGCTGACAACACAATCTCCTTGTAGTACTCAGTGACAAGCCATTTTAGCTGGAAATTTAATATTTTTTGTGAGAGAGCTTATGAAGCACTGTAAGTGGAGAACTGTTAACTCAAACACTAGAATGGGGCTGCCAAGAGGTCTTGTGGGGTCTCTACCCTTGGAGATACTCAAAACTCAAAGGCTGGACATAGCCCTGAGTAACCTGTCCTCGCTGATCTTGTTTGAGCAGGAAGATGGCCTAGATAATCTCCAGAAGTGCCATCCTACCTCAGCCATTCTGTGATTTCCTGAAATGCAGAAAAAACATTCAGGGCTTTTTGTTTTCCATAATATTCAATGTAAGTGACCAATTAATCAGTAAAGGATACCTATAGCTAAACAAGTAAGTGCTTAAATGCCTCAAACTTTGGCTGCAGCAGCATTCTTTCTGTTGAAAAAATCAGCTAAGAAATCACCAACATCTAAACTGATAAAAAGTTTATAAAAAATACCTTAACCAAGTCATCTTGGGTACAAAACAGCATCAGCTTTGTTATGAGACTAAAACTGGACTTACCTTGATGACACTTTCTGGCCAGGATTTAAGCATTGTAGCAATGTGACCCCGGTCATGGATAGAAATAAAAAGACCTCTGCAAATAAAAAAAGTCCTCATATAAACAGGTAAATAAATAATTATAAATCAGTGTAATATAAATAAAGTATAATTCAAGTAAATAGTACATTAAATCTATGCAAATGTGTTTCCAACATACAAAAATTCAGTTTGATAATAAGAGCTCAATTTTGTATGAATAAGTAAATGAATCACCTGCATTTAAAAATCAGAAAACAAGTAACTCAGCAGAGCTTTACTAAGCAGAGAGAACCTGTAAGAGTCCTTTCTGGAACCAACTCGCTCAGTACCTGGTCTGTTCAAATGTGTTCACTAGTTGACCCTGACCACAAAATGAGTTCCTCTTATGACAATTATCACTACTGCCCCAGCAGTCCTAACATTTACAAACAAGAATAGGCTGAAGCTTTAAGCTATGAACAAAACCTGAAATAAGCCATATATTATCATTACATAAATAAATCAGGAGCATTCAGCTATGTGTTAGAAAACAGTCTCCCTGTTTCATTAGATGCCATTTTCAGTTACAAAAGTGGGAAATTTTCTTCTCGACAGTGCAAGAAGATCCTCAATACTGAACAGACCAAATCTTTACTCCAAAGAGCCTTTAGTTCCACCAGCACAAAAACGTTTAAAACAAAATGATAGAAAAGTGTAATTCTCAATTCATTTTCTGCTTATTACATAAGCAAAATCAACATAGTATCTTATTCTCCTATTCAGCATTTCCTTCTTCATTTACTTTACTTGTAAGGTAGATGTACATTCAGATCCACTCAGAGTTAATTTAATTCCATTTTTTTATCTACTTTTTTCATACGTGAGATAGTGGAAAAATGCCATCTCTCAAAATCCATGAATGCACTTAAATGCAATCTCTCAAAATCCACAAAGAAGACATCAATGAAGAAGCACATGCCAAAGATGCCTTCTTGTAACAAAATTTTTCATTCGTACGTATAAGGCATTGTCTTCTAGAATTATTCTAAAGCATTTCCCTTTGCCTATTTTAAAAATTTTAAAGTAAGAATTAGAGAAAATTATTGAAAAAATAATTTAAATCTAAGTCCAGCAGAATATGACCATATTCATACAAGTGGATCATATAGTTCTAAATAAAACTAATAAATCCGGAAAATGCTTGTCAGATATGACTGCACATATACCAGGTCAAGCAAAAAATCTCCTGCAGTGTTAAATGCATACTAACCAAGACAGCAAAATTAGTCCCAACATTATATTTAATTTCACATGTTTATATATTTAAAACATATTAGGTGGTATTTTATATATAAATTACTATGTGATTTATATTTTTATATTGAATTTTTTATTTAATTTTATATTTAAGTGTCTTCTTTCCCTCTTTGATGTCAAAAATATGCAACAGAAATTCTTTATTACTTAGGAAAAGCAATGTAAGACATGCTGTAATTAACCAAAGTATTTCATTTTATGCATTTTCCCCTAGAACTAGAAATGCTCTCATCCTGGCATTTCCAATTAATTCTCCTTCTGTGTCCATTTCCCATACTCAGAACTAACACACCATGCGGCTATTAATGTATCTCAGTTGTTTCTTAATAAGTAGCATTCATCAGCAAATTAATTTCTCCACCACACTGGAAGTGACAGGTCCTCAGGGATAGGAGGGTTAATTTCATGACACTTTAGAAAAGTTCTGGTATTTACTGCACACAAGCATATCTATTTGTGAGCTGGCTACCTGAAAAAGTATGTCCCTTACAGTGAAATACCATAAAACAGCAAAGAAAAATAAATGATGCTTCCTTTCTGGTGTGTTGTACCTTGAGTCATTTTATAAAACATCCTGTAAACTGTTAAATCATTAAGTACATCTCATCAAAATTGCTAGCCTCAGAGACAGCTGTGACAGATGAGTGTGTGAAAGCAAGCATAGAGTGCTGGAAGAAAGCTATCTTGTGGGATCACTCCTCTCCTTGTCTCCATTCTCCAATTTACACCAACCTAAAAGATTTGTGTTAAATGAAGCAAGATTTTGTATTGATTTTCTAAAGAGTCAGAGTCCAGCCCAGTGTGCCTAAATAACCTCTTCCTTGCAGGCTAGGGAGAGAGGTCGCCATGGAATAAATTCCCCAGCAGCGGAAAATAAAGGCAGGATGGCTGCTCCAGAAGGAATTTTGTTAGAACATTTGTAAGGACCTTTGAATAAGTATTGAGAGCGTATTTCAGAAATCTGTTCAAGCAGGATCAGATTCAAGCCACAACAGAAAATAGAGGCTGAGGTGTAAATAGTGATGTTAAAAGCATTTCACTCCCCTCTTTCTCCCCATCCCTCCATTCTTTCTGTAGTTTAGTAAAACATTTCTGGACACACTGGCCTGACCAAGAAGATGCTCTTAGATTTAAGGGAACGGAATAAGTGAGATGAATTTTTTATTCTTTTATCTGGATCTCTTTTCCTGATCCTTCATTTCTTTAACTAAAGCACTTTTTTCCTATAATGTTTTCTCTGCAAGTAGATACAAGGGGTTGGTAAGAGGAACCCTGGTTCGCAAAGGTGTCAGCCACAAGAATACTCAGACTATATTACTGAGACCAAATTCACTGGCAATTCTACCTGCAGACAGCCATCAAAAGGTAGCACTACATGTGGTTTTTTTCTTTTTCATGAGGTCATGCTGTAGCCAGGCAAAGAAGCAACTGCATAAGGTTATTATAAGTGGGATAGGGCTGACATGCTGAAAAGGTAGTCAGCAATTTGGCTACCTAGCAGACATTACAGTTATTTTTGGGCCCTCATAGCACAGCTACAAGAAGAACAAAGCACGAGGCAAGGTAGATGATTTAAACTGGATTCAGTTCTATATGGATTTCAGTCCAGAAATATGACTGAATTATCCATTTGAGAGTGTTGTTAATAACAAAAATAAGAACTGTCATACCAGTGATGCACTCCCTGCTCTGCTGGATGAGGAAGAGATGGCCTGCAGGATGTCCACCTGTCTGACAATGCACTTCAGGATGGGGTTGCTAAAGCAGACAGACAAGTAATACATATAATCACACAGAGAAAGAAGCAAGATACAGGGAAAATGTTATGAGGAAGAATATGCTGCTTGTTTTTCAGCATGCACATATTCACGTTTCTAAGAAGAAAAGCAACTCAGGAGGGAGCAGGGTTAAGTTCTCCTGCACACACTTTCAGAGCAGTCCAGGTTGGCAAGCTCACTGGAAAAGCAACTGTAGGTTTTACAACACAGTATGGCCCTTTCTATTTTAACTGGTATCTCAGTTATACAGATTATCTTTTCTTGCAAGGCAAGAAGACCAATCACCAGAACTGTGAGTTAAAACTGACCTGAAGCTTACAGCCTCAGATCAGTCTTCTAATTAATGTGTTCATTTTGAATACGGCACAGTGCAGATTGACATAGAACTTGCCTAAGCACATTTGCAGAAGCACTCATCTAGTGCCAGTTTGCCCCAGTCAGCCCTCAGCTCAGCACTGGTTTATACCAGTCTGTTGGAAACCTAGAGTGCAGGGAATGTTTCTCTGTCTGTCCTGAGGGGCCCATCCCCCCAGGGAAACACTGTTTTTAACCTTCGTCCATGGAGAGGGCTGCCAAGGCTTTGGGACAAATTAGAATCTACAAGGGTGTGAGTTAGGTGGTAGTGTAATATATAGTTTGTTACAGGGTGAAAAATTAAGAATTTTAGGCTTATTAATATGGTAAGTAGATGAAGACAAGATGGAGGACTCCTGTCGTTTTTCAGGTCTCTTCCTTCCTCTTCATCTACTCCATTTTCTGCAGTGTTGGTAGCACAGAATGATTGGTTAGGAAATGCCGCAGTACAGGGCTACGTGAATGGATAGTTCATTAGGCATTGGTAGAAAAGTCAAAATAATGTACGTTCTTGGTGACAATTGGGTGATTTACCTTTAAAAGGGCCTTGAATTTCCTGTATCATGTCTTTTGGTACTTTCTCTGCTTCGTGCTATGTCGGCGGCATGTAAATTGCTGATAAGATATAATAAACAATCTGAAGACCGAGAAGATCCGTAAGTCCCATTCATCTCTTACTCCTGGCAAGGACTTTCTCCCCCATCTGGGGAGGACATGTGGGGGTCGAGAACCCGTACACCAGCCCAGCCAAAGCAAACACTGCCTGTGACACCCACTTTAGCTAGCCAGAAAATGTAGGAAACTACAGCAGAGGAATAATTAGGCAAAGAAGTAACTATGCCTCCTTTCTTCTCATCACACCAGCAGTAAGACTGAAGAGTGAGGGGGGAGCCCACATGAGGACATCAAGACCCTCAACAAAGGCTGGATCTATTTTGGGTCACTGAGCTCACTACACTGTAGCAGATTTTACCAGTTATGTGGAGGTCATGCTACAGCACATGATTTGGGTCTGTTTTATTAAAATTCTGATCTATGAGAAAAAAGTCAACAGAATTAAATGGAGCATTTGTTTATTATGCTTCGAGGAAGCAATGTTCTACCAGCAATGTATTTATCTATTTTCTATTAAAGAACAGTTTAGGAAAATGTGTCATTGTAACAGAATAATCCTTTCTTTCCTCTTCTTATAACAACAGGAGGCAATCTTAACATGTCTCAGAAAATGCCAAACATGTTTAATGAAAAAAAGTTCAAACTTTTCTCACAACCCTACAACCCTACATATTCAAAACTGTTATTTGAATTATGAACTGTACATAGAGTTACAGTAGAGGTGACTTCACTTCCCCAGGCAGCCTAAACCAACAAGCTTAATAATAATAACAACAAAAAAATCTCAGGGGCCAGACACAGTTTATTTCTGAGCCTAGACTCTTCCAAACTTCTGCACTTGGCAAGAAGGAGGTAAACTACTTCCCTGGTCCCTGTTGAAATTCCCTCCTATTTTTAAAATCATAAAAAACAATACAATACAAACTCTGTACTAGGAACTAAGAGTACCTGTATCCTCCCCAAAGAACATTCTGCTCTTTTTCCACCACATTTCCCATTGTGACAGTTTAATATGGTCTCATTTCTTCATATAAAATGTGCTCAAAGTTTTCATTACATCTTACCGTAGCAGGTTCCTTTGCATTGCAAGACCACTGAGGCCTAATAAATACAAGAGATGGGCTGATTTGAGAAATGCAGTTGTTGACAGATTTTTTTATTTTCTTTACCTTTCCCTTTGTACAGGGATGAATTTTATTACTTTGCAATAGACAGGTATGTTTTTCAATATATAAAATAGTTGATGCTGAAATAGCAGCTGCTACTGACTGTCAGCCTGAATTCATCAGTGTTAAAGAAACCTGGGCTTTACATTTTCTAGATGTGGCATACTCAAACCATATTTAAACAAAAAGTTTGTAAGAAGCAAAATAAAGACTAAATCAAAAACAAAGATCAAAAATAAGACAGGAACATTAAGAGAACAGTAGGTACTGCTAAAATCTCTTAAAAGTGTGGAGCTGTACATGAGCAAGATGTAGTTGATAAAAAAGGCAAATTCTAGCAGCATATGAATGACAATGAGGGTAAGATACTAATCCTGAAAAGACATAAAAGTTTATAAATACTATGCGTTATTTCATGCTTAGCATATGGTTTCCTAAATGACTACCGATTAAAAAGGTTATTTTGTAGAAGACTGCAAATACTCTGAAAGACAGATGCTAACATCTACCAACTCAGTTTGCTATACATGAAAGAATGATGAAAGCCTCATATATTTTTATAGCAACTCAAAAGCCCAGTCTGGCACAAGAGTGTAGGGAAATGATTAAAATACAGAAAAATACAGTGTTCATAATCCCTGTGAATGGGAAATGCTAATGTCAAAGGGTCTAACAGCCAATCTTCAGCTACAGGAGGAAACCAGCATTTAGTTTAATTCAAGAATCCCTTCTGAGAAACACTGTTTCATGACAGTCATTATCCAGTGTTGGCAGCCTCTGTAGCACTCTTTCACATGCCCAAGTCCATCAAAGCTGCTCATCAATCCCTGCTAGTGAGTGTCGTGCTCCAATAGTCACCACAGTTAAAAACAACATCTACATAGAAGAGAGAAGTAAGTTTGGGCCACTTACAGAACTGTACAGTATCCAATGTGAATTAGCCTTTAGAGCAGAAAAGTGATAAAGTTAACCTGAAAGACAGCCGCTGTAAGCCTGGCATTTGAAAATACAACCTCAGGGGAATGAGGTTTCAGAAAAGAAAGGACAGCGTTTGGAGAAATAAAAGGTACCTAACTCTAGTGACACAAAGACTCAGAAGCTGGGAGAATCTTTTAGTACAGAATCTTTTTAAATGTTAAAACATTATTTAAAAATAAATTATAATGATAGAATTTTTTAAAAAAAACTAAATAATTTAAAAAATACCACAGGGCTAAATAGCTACTTAAGATAACAATTTTTCTGAAGCAAGCCCCAGCAAGTAGCAGTGCTCCAGATGCTGCCAGAGGTAAATACAATATCCACACTATGCTCAAGCCTGCTCAAGATCTTCGACTAGAGTCTGTGACTCTGCCTGGTTTCTTTGACAATGGACACTGCGTGGTTCAAAGAGGCTCATCCAGGTGGCACTCAGTCAGAAGAGCTGGTTCAAACAACCCCACGGATTCCAGGAACTTCCACATAAAACTCCCTTTGCCCATATCTTGGGTTTACTCAGAAACCTGACTTCAGGTCTCAGCACATTCCCTCTTCCACCCCATGTGGGATTAGGGAAGCAGGGAACCAGGGGCTGCATTCCACCATTTGCAACACAGTGAGTTAAGTAACTCATTGTAACACTACTGATACACCTCCGGGCAGGGGCCAGATCACGCAGACATCGCCCCATTTGGCTTCCTGCATCTGAAACAGGCTTCAGAGCTTGCATACAGCACACATTTTCTAAACTGTAACACAACAGAGGAGAGAGTGAAAAAAAAAGGTCAAGTTGCCCACAGCAGTACAGGCTGAAGGCAAATGACAAAGGAACAGAGACAAAACATGCATCAGTCCTGTCTTACTACTTTTCTCCCAAAAGTCTGGACTTTTCCAGCCCTTTGAGATGCCTGTTCTTGCTACCAAAGCATGTAATCTCTACATTATGAATTTGAGTGTATATAGATTTTTGCAAAAAGAATCTTTTTTCTTGAAACATTCTGCTTTTACTCTGTAAAATGTCCATCAGATAAACTCAGGTTCCAAAAGTGGGCAAAGAAGTCAAGGCTTTTGTACAATAAAAAGCAACTCAATGAAGTAATTCCTCAACTGCTCTCGTTCAACCCAAAAAAACATTACATTGTAAAAATAATCTGAGCAACAACATTACAAGCCTTACACTGGAAAAACTTTAAAACCAATTTTACATGGTACCAAGAGTAATTATAGCTTGACACTTCATTAATAATCCAAAAATCTCTACTTAATTTTGGAAACCATAATGTTCACCTCAAACTATACTAAAAATACTTCACAGTAAACACTTCATGGACTTAGTCCTTGCAGATGTTTCACAACACTCATAAAATACTCTTTACTGTATATCTAGATCTCTAACACTGTTTTCCAATTAGTGCCTCACCTCCTTTACTTGCACAGCATTTTGTGATCTGAATGTTCAAAGTAATGATGCATCCTTTTCATAGAGCAAAAGAGTAAATTAAATCATATCTTTATAGTCTTAAAACATGAATTTGTTGATTTAACTATATTTCTAAAGTATCACTCATCTAGACAATCAGCTTTTACATATTGTTGCTTAACCACACAACAGCAATTCAATGGGATCTGTTTGCAAAGGAAAAGGCAGACTTTGCAAAATACTATGGTTTAAGCACTGGAGCTCTTTTGCTCCAGAAGCTACTTAAATTCCTCTGACAGTTGCTCAATAAATAACTTAATTACTTACACTCTAATGGACACAAATAGAACAATTTGAAGACTGTGAATGAGAGAATGGTTTACCAGAGCCAGACCCATTCATTTTTAAGACAAAAAATAACCTACTGTTCTGCTTCAATAGCTATCATGTTTCTATTATTTTATGCTAATATTAACTGCATAGAAAGCCATCTACAACATCAACCACGTTATCTACTAGGAATCTTGCAATGCTAGTGATGTTTTTCTAAAAAAAACTTTTAAATGCTATTTGAGCTGTGAAATACTCAAACAAGTGAGATCACTGTCCTTCTATTTACTTCAACAACTTGTGCTGCCTTGGCTTATTGGAACATGGAAAACTTCCCGTATTTAGACAATAATGTCCTCTGAGGCCAGTTTTCATTGACCTTTAAATCACCATAATTTGCTCTCAGTAACTATTAACCAGGACAAAAGTGAAGACTTAACAAAAATTATTTCCTCTTATGGCATATCCTACCCAACTTCCACTTTAATGAAAATGTCACTTCTGAAATGAGACACTACCCTCCATTTGTAGAGCTGACTCTAACTGCTGAAAATAAACACTCTGAAAAAGTACGTATCTCCATTTACCATTTGCACATTTTAAAAAATGTAAACAACCTGATCAGCAGCACTATTTCTGTACTTCCTGTTAAATTTACATCATGAATGAATGTATGAGACAGACCAAATTTTTAGTACTGTGTTCAATAACAACTTTTAACATAGGGGAAAAAAGCTGCAGGTCCAGCTCTATCTCAGACAGAGAAACTGAGAAGTAACATGATTATTCTTAAGATTTACGTTATTTGATGTTAACAAAGTTCCAACATACCAGTTGTTTTCTGAAATTCACTCACAGAAGAAGAATTAGAATTTTTCCAGCAAAACCCAGGAAATGTATATTACCTATAAAAAGTGGTTCTAATTAGAGGGAATTGAATATATTTAAGAAAAAATAATGTTTTTCTGACTCAATTAAAAATTACTAGAAGCCTTTATAACAAAATTTGAGAAAATAATTATAATAGATGGAACCCCAAGGAAACATTTTGAGCATTAAACATCTGGAATGTATCTGGCCCACTGTGATAAAAATTAACCTTGTCCATTAGAGGCAAATAGTCATATATTTTCCCATCTTTTTATAAAAATTCAGTCATGACCCCATGTAAAGTTTTTTATTTCATAAAGTCACGATCAACATTTTGGGAAAAATCACAGCATGCAACAACACCAGCTAAAACAACCTAATATTGCTGGCCTTCACTACACACACAGGAAACGAAGCACATGATACGGAATGGACCTAGCAAGGAGTCTTGGAGCCAGTCCTGTGGAGTGAGAGAGTATTCAAAAAGCAGTCACAATAGAAGTGTTTCTGAAACATCATTTGGGAGCTTCCAGCCTCTTCAAGGAATCAAAGGCTCGAGTCCAGTGTTTGAAAGCACACAAGCTTTTCTGAGGACATTGCCTTTGGAAGTCTACATGCCATATTTTAAGTCATCTTTCAAAGACGACATTTGTTTCACTGTAGGATTGAATGTGGCATACCAATCATTCATCAAATGACTGACATTACAACCACCTTCAAGAAGAATCCCATTTCAGTGCATGAACTGGAGCTTGCTACATTCTACATTAAGGGGCAAAGTAGAAATAGGCACATTGTTTGCAGCAAACTGAAATAAGGCAGAATGGAAATCTTTTTAAATACACTATTTTCTTGAGAATGAAAAGTTCCCCATGCTCATATACTACTTATTCATGAAAAAAAAAATATTTAATTGAACAGTAAACAAACCATGTTCTGTATTTTCACTGCCAGAGATAAATATCTACGTGTCATGTTTAAGAAGCTCCTTGTGGATGACCAAAGGAAACTCTCAGACATACTGTTGCCTAAAATAGGCCTTATGAACAACCTGACCCTCAACATACAGTGCAGCAAACCTGTACATTCATACGTGCTTAGAATAAATCTAAAGATCTCTAAGAGAAAAGTTAAAAGAAACCAAAAATACCCTCTGAAATAACAAAGTTGTCATAATATTGGGAACTTCTGAAATGGAAATGTGCTGCTGTGTCTCTGTAAGCTACATTGAAACTTTGTCTCAGGAAGAGGAAGCTCTTCCTTTAGATGGAAAATTCCACCAGAATGCTGAAAACAATAGTTAATTTCAGTAGTACTAAAATAAAGTTGTGAGATCTCCTAAACTCCCTTCCTCCTTAAGACTAAACAAAAATTCATTTTACATGTAGTCATTTTGGGAACGAAGAAGCAAAAATGACAACTGGCTTTTGACCATCTTTCTGTCAAAGGCATGGGTTCTCCTTCAGCTTCAAATGGAAGCTTGCTTTTCTTTTTTTATATTTCTCAGTAAATTGATGCCTTATGATTCAGTAAATGGTTCCCTTATTTCAGCCAGTTGATTTAAGTCTTCCATATGACTGTCTGCCTTCAGCTGGAAGTTCTTGCTTTTCTTACAAAAACAACTTGCTTTGTTTGGTTTATGCACATTCATCTATTTGATCTATGCTCCCAGCAGGCCCTTACCCACCATTTTCTAGAAGATACTGGATTTCTTGCATGTGGCTTAATCAGCTAATACTCACTAGCCAAAGAAGCAGAACTGACATTCAGTGTCACCACTTAACTCAAAGAGCAGTGGTCAGGATGTCAGATGCCTTGCAAACCTTTCTCTACCCAGCTGCAAATTACATGATGTTACTGCTCCTCTACACTAGATTCAGTAGTTATTATGACCTCGTCTTTTTATGTTTAAGTTTATTATAATTAACACTGCTGACATTTTTTATTGAGCTGTGCTCGTAAGTAAATAGTTTTATGCACCTATAAAACTTTGCTAAAAATGGATGAAAGTGCCTTGCAAGAAATAAAAGGATCCACTTCTATCCCAAAGCTTTTTTTCTTGTCTTTTTCAGAAGCCTCCTATGCACATGGCTCTCTCAAATGTAGCATGTAAAAAGCTCCTGGACCAAAACATCTAGCCATAAATATAGAGAAATACAAGATATATTACAACACACAATCATCCCATTTGTTATGCTCTTAAAGGCTGAAAATCTTTATGCCTTGTCTTCACTTTTGATTTTTCATGTTAAGACTTGACTATTTACCCTATCTATTTAGAAAGCTTCTAAACAAAGACAGAAAACTATGATGTTAGAATAGCCAAGCTACTGCAAAGTTACAGTGATTTTTCTAAGGTTTTTCCTTCCTCTTTTGGACTTCAGCAAATACATTTACAGGAATTACTGCAGGGATTTTTTTAAAAGCTACTAAATATCTTGCATTGGAAATGCAACGAGACAGTGTTGGACTGCTGAGTAATGAGAGTATTTTGAACAGAGAAGCTGCTGAATGTGTAAGCAGGGGATTTGGGTGGTGCCGAAGGACGTGCAACAAATGTACAGAAAATGGGAGCTGGAGAAACTCCAGCATAAGCACACCCCTAAAGGAAAACATCCTCTGGGCATGGGCTGGGATATATACAGAATGAACTAATAAAACAATGTAATGCTTTTAAATCACTGGCATCTCATCTGAATACTACTGGTACCTTGTTTTGCAGTATCAGACGATAACATTGGGAATTACTGGGGTCATGGAAAACTCCATAGAAAGAGAGCGTAGGATCCCTCTATCTCTAAAAAGATCATAATATTAGAAAAAATAAAAACAAACAACAAAACCAAAACCTGCACTAGATGTTTATCAGTCAACTATAACAGTTCTCATCTACAAGCTCATGTTTCCAACGCATAAATCTCTACTGCTGGTGATACCTAATCGTAAACACATGCAGTAACACCATTTATTTTTTATCCCACTGATACCCGGAAGCAAGCTCTTTCCCTTCCACAGCATAGCCCTAGGAAGGGAGAAAGATGCTTACACATTTTTCTTCATACTTCCCAAGCAATGTGCTGCAAGTTGCTTGTTGTCTGTTGCAGTTGTCTGTTCATGTGGCACAAGCTGTCAGTGTCTGGGTTGTCCTAAATGAGTGCTAGAATGGTGCAGAATTCCAGTCCATGGAAATTGATACAATATGCACACTACTGTCAAGAGCAGGCCACAACTTCAGGGCTGTCCCAAGGCCTCTCAAGGCAGAAAAAAGGCTACTGTACCTATCAATTTGTACAAAAGGAAGGATGCAACTTCATTTGCAGACACTGCATGGGATTTGATAGGCTGTCATTGAAAAGTTGTTGAGCTAAGGAAAGTTAAAGTTCTCTTATTTAAGGAAGTGACTCTCAAAAGGTTTGCTTTGGGGGTCAAATGATTTTGACAATTAGGAAAGTCTACAACTCTGTCAGGTTGACAGAGACTGTTTCATGAGGGGAAAATTTTAGTAGATAAATAAGGCTGGAGATGGACAGAGCAAATGAGTAGACCTCTCCTGTATTGTATGACCTGATACTTTGGTGTTGCCAGTGGAATCTTTGGCCAAGTAGAGGTGTGAAATCTAAATAAAATCTCTGCCCCTAAAGTACTTTTCATTAAGGAATGTACTGCTTTGGGAAATTGGGGAGCTTGTAACCAGTAGGCAGTATTGCAAGCTGGTATAGAGTCAAAATCTCCCTAAAAAATCAGGAAAATAGGAAGACATTGAAAAGTAACATGGCTATATTTTGATACAAGTCGTAGTTATTGATATGAAACTGTAACATGCCAAAATAATACCTCTATTTTAAAATGCAGATACATAGTTTATTTGTTGAAAAGGATATAGCCTACCTTTTATGTGGTATTGGCACTAGAAAGAAAAGATTAGTCAGAGTAAGGACATTTAACTTGGGATCATGTACTTTCTGTCCAGTCTTCTGCACGTAGATCCACAAGATGACTGCTTTAGTAAAGAAGAAGGTTCTAATAAATACTGCATTAATAACTGTCACACAAACTGTCTTTCCCATTTAGAGAAAAGCATCTGTATGAAACTTCTTTGTTTCAGAGGACTGTCTCAGTGGGATATAAGGAAATGAGGAAGGTAATCATATGCCAAAACCCACAGAAATAAGTTCCCATTAGCTCAAAGTGCAGAAGCCCTTCAAAAGATAAATTTGATTTCCCCAAACTTGTGGAGAAGAGAGAATATTCAGTTCTAACCTCACACAACAGATAGTAGAAATTATTAAAAAGTAACAGTACAAGTCAAATGAGAACAGGGATCCCCTAGAAATATCCAGGACTCTGTGAAAGAAGTGAGCAAGGGAACAGAAAGCCACGGCCAGTACTTGAAGTTTGGCCCTCTTGCTCAGAAACCACCAAGGACATCTGTAGAAAAGCACTGAGTCTCACTATCTGTCTTCCTTAGAAGACTGTGTTAAGAATGACCAAACAGTGACTGCTGCCAAACATTTTGAGAGTCATGTTTTGAGAAGGGATGGCCTCATTTCCTCCTGCTCACAGCCAAGATGTACTCCATCCAGAGAAAACAGAGCAATGCACCTACAAACTTAGGTCTGAAAGCCAGAAATTCCATGCTTGTGATGTGCTTTAGGATAAAGCTTTTATGACCATGATCAAAAGTCCCTTAAATATTACCTGCAGAAGAAATCATGTATGAAATTTATGAGAGCAGGAAGAGGCTAATAATAGGTAAAGCTCCAACTCAGACAAGACTAAATGGAAGAATAACTCCAAGGGCTATTTTTGTAAATACCATCCCCTTCAAGTACTGCGGTAGGTTATACCTACATGCAAGCACCAAGTACATACAAAAAAAACCCACTACATGGAGGACATTCTGTTTTATAATGCTAGGTCAGGACTACCTATTCTCAGTTTGGCACAGGCTAATCATTCATGATTTTATACTGAGATGGAAATTTAATGAAAAAATAAAAATTCACACTGTACCTAAATGGTGAAACCTATTGCCAAAACATTATGAAAAGCCATGAATTTAACAGTTCTAGAGAGACCAGATGACTACATGCGCATAAACTGAAGAATATAATAAATTTTTCAAAAATCAAGACATAATTTTTTTCCTTCAATAATTTTTTACATGAGAAACTGGTTTAATATTTACAAAGCACTCTAAGACCAAAATGAGGCCCGCTGATATCTTCTGTGCAAGATCCTCACACCTTTCCCTGCAGCAGCATTACCATCTGCTGACAGACCAAGCTGAATACACCTTGGGCACAATCCAGTCTAAAAGACAGTCCAGAAGAAGAGAGGAATTCAACACTCTCTCATTGTGCTAATTTTCCTTTTCCAGCTTTCCAGAGCAGGGAAAATATTTTGCTGGGACAATTCTATTAGCCTTACCTTCAAGCTAAGGAACCAACAGCATGCTAAGCTAAGTTTTAGCTTGATGAAAGTAACAACAGACCAAAATCATGCCAGAAAGTGAAATTACTGCATGCCATGAACTCAATGGCAAGGCTATACACAGCGAAAAAAAAAGGAGAAAAAACTTGCCTGGAATATGTCAACAGTTGTCATCTTCACAAAAGACAAAAGTGAAAAATGACCAACATGTATTTCAAAAGTGCTTGGTGAGGGGTTGCAACTGCCATCATCATCAGGCTTTAGAAGCCATAAAAGGAAATACTGCCTAAAATTAGAAGAAATGCTACAGCTATGCTAATTCTCTGTTGAAATGTTACAAAATAACTTGCCACTAGAACCCGGTTGTTAATACACACACCAGGTCCTTCTGCAGAACAGAATTCCAGCAGTCTATTTTCAAAGAAGCATTTTGTTGTTCTCTATGTCTTTATTGCAAAACATTTTGATTTCATATGCTGTCCTAACAGTCACGACATTACAAGAGATCAGTTAAAAAGCCTCTACATTGTCTTTTTTTTCACCTACACATTAAAATTCTACATAGATTTCAGAGGAGAAAATACTAGGAAAAATAACTGTGAAAATTTTTTTTATTTTTTAATATAATTTTATGTTAGGCAATAATCACTTCTAGCTAAATGAAGATACTAAGTTAATTATGTATAGCAACAATCAGATGAATAAAGTCCCTAAATAGACATATGTATACATATATTTGCTTTTCCAGGGGAGGAAGAAACCATCTAAATGTGCTGAAAAAAATCTAAGGGAGCTGTTATACTGGTGAAAAAGTTATGTGAAATAAATCTAGACCTTCCAGTAGTCTCAATCAAGAAAACACCACACATCTGAAGGAGAGACAGAGTCACAAAAAAGTTCCAGGAACTGAACTTTCTTGGCTCATGTGATCCAGGAGTACTTGACAAGTTTCTGGCCTCCAGTAAGCCAAATCTGGTTTCTGAAGAGACTTGGATGCCACAGACATTCATTGGAATTAAGAAAAATAATTCTAATAAAAGCCTCATTAAAAACCACCAAAAGATTATTAAATGTACCACAGGATCAACCTTGTGCTGGCAAGCAGACTGCAACTTCTGATGGCAAAGTCAATTTTGCATGTCCTGTCACAGGAAATAAATATTTCCCTGTTCTCTAATTTCTTTTCTTTATTAAAATGCGATGCTATCTTGCAGCTGGCAATCTCAGCATGTAAACATCTGTCAACAAAAAAACAACTCACATTTGCAACGTTTGCATTAAATACCATGCATCTGAATCGTTGTAAATGTAAATACATAAAATAAATGCAAATAAATACATTCTTTTTGAGAAACATAAGGAAAGGAAAGGACAAAGTCTCAAATTTCTAGGTGCTGAGTCAGTCACGCACTTCAGTGAGGAGGAAATCTGGTAAATAATTTCAAAGCTGACATACTTTGCCTTTTAAGAGACTGCATCAGATCCTATAGAGCTCTTTAAAAATGGTTCTTAGTCAGCCTGACAAGTCTGTGACTGCATCG
Organism: Corvus kubaryi; assembly: GCF_017639235.1. Classification (NCBI taxonomy): domain Eukaryota; kingdom Metazoa; phylum Chordata; class Aves; order Passeriformes; family Corvidae; genus Corvus; species Corvus kubaryi. Next base: position 14,793,951 of record NW_024582091.1, read on the forward strand.
GGAAGTTATTTCAGACAACTGTGCCATGGCTGTGTAGCTGCATCAGCTACCAGGGCTTGCTCTGATCATATTCTGTTTGGAATGGCTTTTCCTTCTAGGAATGGCAATACATAAACAGTCACCTAACATTTTAACAACGTCCAAAGTCTTCAGCATAGCAGTACTTGGCAATTATACCTCCCTTCTCTGAATGCTGAGTTTACACAAGAATCTGAAACTCCTGGCTGTTCTCTATGCAATGTAAAAAGTTGATTTTGGACTCTTAGAGGAAATTTCCGTTGAGCTTTCCCATATTTATTCTGGTTGGATGAAAGAACTGTTACATTTCAGAAATCTATTTACAGAAATAGATTGTTTCTGGGTAAGTAATCAAAAGCTGTCATATGTATGTACGTGCCTTGTGCAACTGAAGAATCCTTTACTTGAGGAATTTAAATGATGGATAGAAACTCTGAACTAAAAAGTGACCTAGTAGAGATTCTGAGATAGTGCTTTTAATGATAGCGTGAGCATTACAATAAAACCAGAACCCCACTACATTTCCAGCATAAGTAAAGCTTCTATCCATACAAGTCCAAATCCCTTCTCTGACCAACTCCCCTGAAGGATTCTTTCTTCCCTCATCCTCCTCAACAGTTAGGAAGAAGACCAGACAGACCGGTCTTCTAAATTATGTTTATGTAACTATGTGGTGTAGGTGGGTACATGTTACAGATCTGCTATCAGATCTGTACTGTTTATTTCTACAGTAACACTCTTATTCATTAAATTGGTGGATTTAAAGCTGAATATTCAGAGCAAGTAATGCAATCTTGAGCTGAGTCTGAATTTTACAAATAAATGTCAGTTATACAGACAAGCTTCAAACCAGTGAGTCAAGTTGCTTTGCAGCTGGTTCTCTTGAGAAATGGTGCTTCATCAGATGGTTAGCTGGTCAGCCATGAATGTTTATTCTAAAATTGCAAAATATTGCTTCAGGATGAAAACCTCTGCCTGAGCCACAGAGTCCTTCTGTGCCTGTAAGCACATCATGTGAGCCCATAAAGTCTTCTAAAAACACATAAGGGAGTCAGAGAAGATGATCTCATTGATTCCACTAGACACCTATTTTTTGAACTCTAAATTAATTTTTGTTGTTCCTTGCCTCAAGCGATAATTTGCAAGCCAGGGGCTTCAAACTCATTTCAAAACATAAAAAGTATAACTGAATATTGAATATCAGAAAAAATCCTTACAGATGTAAACTAAATATGACACTGCCTTGCAAGCTGCAGTGAGATAAATATGATCTGCAGCAACTGGGTAATTTTGAACTTATTTACCTCCACGTCTGTGTCTAATGGGATATGTATTAAACTATGAAATAGCAAGCATTTTCTGAGCTGTAGGAAGAGCCAGTATTAAGAATATTCTGAAATAAAAATACATTGTGAAAGAAAAACAGTCGCTTATCTATAAAGACAGCATTTACATATGAGTCAGCATAAAGCAGATACACACAGTTCTTACAGATCAGAATACCTTTTTTTTAAGGTATGATCAGATTATACCTTTTTTCTTAATTCCAACTTCTTGAAAAAAAAAAGTCAATCAAAATTGTAAGATGGTATAGTCTGGACTAAATCTCACATCTTTAACTCCTTTTTGCCTTCTGAATATTAAATTTTTTTCCATCCATTTCATGGAAGATGCTGTTTATGAGGTACACTGGCATATAAGGCTTAATGCTAAATGATTCATGGTTTAGAATGCAATTTCAAACTAAATTATATTGGTTGCTTTTCATAGTTGGTTTTGGAATAATTTAGAAAAGGTTTTTCTTAGAAAAAAACCCATATCTCTTTAACAGCGCAGCAGGAGATTCCATTGTAGGTATTTTTCTTAAGCAGGAAAGAGTCTGCCAAAGATCACAGAACCACAGAATGGTTTGGATTGTAAGGGACCGTAAAGATTATCTAGTTCCAACCCCACTGCACAAGAGACATTGAGGTGCTGGAGCATGTCCAGAGAAGGGCAATGGAGCTGGTGAAGGGTCCGGAGCACAAGTCCTTGGAGGAGCGGCTGAGGGAACTGGGGGTTGTTTAGCCTTGAGGAGGTTTAGGGTGACGTTACCACTCTCTACAACTGCGTGAAAGGAGGTTGTAGCTGGGTGGGGGTCGGCCTCTTCTCCCAGGCAATTAATGACAGGGTAATAGGAAATAGTCTCAAGCTGTGCCAGGGAGTTTCAGGTTGGACATTAGGAAGAACTTCTTCACTGAAAAGGTGGTTAAGCATCCAGGGAGGGGGTGGAGTTGCCATCCCTGGAAGTGTTCAAGAAATGATTGGATGTGGAACTTAGTGCTATGCTTTAGTTTACATGGGGGTGTTCGGTCAAAAGTTGGACTCAATGACCTTGGAGGTCTTTTGCAACCTTAACAATTCCATGACTCTAATTAAACTGGGTGCTCTTCTCCACAGATGCTTCACATGTCTAGAGAGAAAGGGAAAAGTATGTGCATGGGCAGAGGTGCTCCCTGTGAAATATTTTATATGGCAATGACTATCAAAATGAGGGGTAATGAGACCAGTGTAACCAAAGACCTAATTTCCAAACATGTTTAGCACTTCCTGGAAAGCCAATAAATCACCACGGTGGTAAATACTGAGATGGAAAAAGGAGATGACTTCTCTTACTAAGGGAGGCACCTAAAAGCCACAGATCATTAAACAGGTTTAAGTAAGCCTTCTTGAGGTATTTTTGAACTTTTTAATGTGCACAGAAGTGGGAATTCTTGTCTTCTGCAATTGACCAGATGGTCCTGACTCATTCTGTCAGTCACAAGGCCAAAATGATTTTCACATTAACAAAACCTTGAAGCCATAAGTCTCTCTCAAATATCTCCTGCTGAAGAATTTGTGAGCAGTCATTTGTTCCCTTACATCTTGCAAGCTTCTTACTTTTGATCAATGCCTTGACTGTAAAAAACCTATTTCTGTTAACAGAGCTATGCACATGCAGCTCATTTATCTCTTTCTTTGCCAGAAAATTCTGCAGAAGGCTCCAAAGTGTTGTTCCAGTTTGCACTTGAAAGCAGTGATATACACAATGTTCTCAAACAGCAATCACCATAAATCTCAAACTCTGAGTTGATGTTCAAGAGGCAGAGTGAAACAGAAGTGTCTATCCTTCTTTCATACCACTTCCTCATCATTCTATAAATACAGATATTGGATGCAGAATAAAAGCACTCCAGTAACCACCCTACGAAGCAAGAGATTATTAATTATTTAGCAGTGAAACAGGCATTTTGATGATTTCTTTATTATTTTTAAGGTATCAGTAAATGCATATGTAATGCATTCTCGGTTTGTATACTTATTGTTTTTACATATATATATATGTGTGTTTGTGTGTGTGTATGTATAAAACACCAATAAAACAAATATATAGGCAAAAGTCTATGCTTTTCAAGTTTCTAAGACAAATCTAAAACTAAGGTTCCATTTTTCTCCAGTCTTCTAACATGCAGCTAGGATTCTAAAACAGTCAGTTAATAAGATTAAAAATACATTCACATTTTAATGTAATTAAACCAACCATTTGCCTTCTCAATGCAGATAAGAAACATACAAATTATTGTTTAATGTAGACCAAAAGTGTAGCTTGAATTATGTCAATTATTGCAGTTTTGTCTTACATTCCGCTGTTAGAAAACCCCTGCAGAAATGTGCCAAGAGGAAAACAAGATACAATTACTTTTATTTGAAGTATAAACTTACATACCTTGGCCTCCGGAATGCTAAACCATATTGTTGGCAAGCCAGTCCCACAGTGGGAGTATAAACAATAGGCATGAACCTTTCAATGTCAGAAGCCAGCACTTTATAGAAAAGCTTTTCATTTCGATCCTGAAGACTCATTAGTAGCATGTATCTGTGGAGAATTACATATAATTAGACAGACATCAAGGGAACATATAAAGTAGATTCAGAAGGATAGCAGTGTTTGGATAATTAAAATTATGTTTGTTCTATAATAGCCTCTCTCTTATTGAAAGTATTTAAATTCCTTCTTGTCTTAATAGCACAAATGGTCCAGACACAAAAGATAACAAACTGGCTGAGACAGAGAACCTGAAACCTGAAACCTGAAACAAAGTTGTCAAACTCTACATACTCAGGAAGCTAATCCCTCTCAGGTATAAAACAGTGTGCTGCAATTGAGGATTTGGTCTGTCAGAACTTATCTGTGTATGTCAGTTGTTTCACTTGAAATGAGACAAGCATTAAGTATAACTTAAACATGCTTACTCACTTGCCCAAAGAAAACAGAACAAAAACCATTAAGCTTTGCATGCCCTTGCCTCAATAGAAATTTATCTTAAATCCAAACTAATATTTCAAATAAATACTGAAAAACAAAGCTTTTGAAAACAAAGCATACACACATGGCTTTTCATCCCTTAAGTCTATGTTTGACATGAAATCTGCAATGCTATATCTCCTAACTGAAATGAATTTTGAGGAAGTTCTGTATTTATTTAAAAAGAAAACCAATGAGAAAAAAAAGAATCATATAAATGAGAGTGAAAAAAAATTCATGTTAGCTTGATCTACTTTTGACTACCATCACATCTACATTAAATAATTACATTACTGTTTCAAGACACCAACTGGGAAGCCAAATTGCAATGCTGAGTGTGACAAATGATATGAGTCTATGAGTGACTTCAAGTTATACCAGTTCACACAGGTATGACTCTGTCACTTTGTGAACACTTAAAATTTAGGAATTTAGTGATCTTAAACCTTACCTGTCTATTCACTAGCTTTAGCAATGTTAAGTATTGCTGTAAAAATTAAGTAGTCTTCTATACCAATAGGCTTACACAAAATCTTTAACTTAATTTCTGTATACAATTTATGTAGGACTTTTTTTTAAATTTATGATGGATTACTAATTACTTATACTCAAAAAGTTTAATATGTGCATCCTTTTATTACACAAGTGTTGAGGATATATATAGAACACATTCATTCCAAAAGCCAAAAGTAAGGTTTGTGTACTTAAATATTATTTGTATGAACTTTCCTTCTGCATATTCATGGATCACATGCTTCAGTAAAATCTAATTCATTCTTTAGGAAGACACAAACCTAGTCAGGTAACCATCTGACAAAGAACAGCTTAGTAAATCTGAATGCATTCCATTCAAGCTTAGCTTGCATATCCCTATATATCAGGGAAGCACTTCTTTTGGGATCTGTTATGTAAACCTTTAACGAGCACTATAAGCAAGGCAAGTGCAGCCAGTTTGGCAATTGGTGACTGTAATGAGGTGACAGAAGTGAGGCAAAACACTATCCCTTCCCTTGTGTCATGAAGGGTATTTTTGACCCTAAACAGATAAAGATCTAGAAACCAAAAAGTTGCAGTTGTACTCTAAATACCATCACTATGAGGCAATCAGAACCACCTTCCATCATACACATTAGTTTTGAATGTTCTCCAAGGTTAAATTATATCCCGCTCTTGTAGTTCTCAGCTACAAATATACATGCTAATTTTCTTTCATATTACATTTCCCTATAGCCTTTCATTTTCCCAGTATTTCATTATGATATAGCATATCTTTCAATGTCCTTGAATTCTCAGAGCATTTTCTTTATTAAAACCTTTCTCCTGAGGACAACTATCCCAACATTTATCTTGAAATACAAGCTCATGCACATGTAGTTGTGAATATACATGAAGACATTAATTTTGTTTCCAGAGAACATTTAAAGTGATGCTGGAGAATATCATGCATATTTTTGGCCCCCACTCTATACTGCAAGTACTACGCGAGCCACAGCACCATTCCGAAGCAGTTGCCAGTATTTTATTTTTTTTATCACTTTCATTTAAAATGAGATGTGGTTACTTAAGAGTGTAAAATGTCTTTTAATCATCCTTTCTTATCACTCAGATCAAGCCTAGATTTTAATGGGGTAAATAAATCTTTTACAAAAGAAACTAAAAGCTTAGCAAAAGACTTCCTTAGGGGTTTCAAATCAAAAAACTCTGTTAAAACTCTCCCCTTTGCTTTTACTGTTCTATAGCATTACACTGGGGTTTTACTTTCTTATTTGTATTTATCATGTCACTTTTATATTCAGGATATGCTAAAGAACTTGAAAAAGTAGTAACTGGATATTACTTATATTTTCAAATATTACATACTTGATCATATACAAATCAGCACAATAAACATTATTATAATGTGAAAAATATTTCTAGAGAAGTGCAATTTTTATCAGAAGGTTACTTTTCAACAGCAGGTATATGTCTTCTTTCTCAGCATCATAATTTGCTTTACTGGGGGTATCAGATTTCTCAAAGATTCTTTCTAAAGGGAAAACCAAAAATGCCTCATCCTCAATGTGGGGTTGGATATAATGCATTAGATAACAAGTATGCATCTTTTAGCAACATCCAAGTATCTACACAACTAAAAGCATGAAGTTTTTTTCAGCATTGTGTTTAAAAAATAAATTTAAAATTCAGTATTTAATGGAATCTGTTACTGAAGCCCGCATTTAATTGAAAACATAATGAAAACACACAATAAAACACTGAGAACAATCATTTGTGCTATAAAAAGGGAGAAAAATATTATCTGTCCTCAGACAGGGAGTCTTGAATGACAATTTCAGGGAAGAGTTTCAGAGCACAAAACCCAAGGTCTGGCAAGTCAGACAGAAGAGACTGCCAAGCACTCAAATTTCAGTTTGTCACTTTTCCCCCCTTGCCTTTACTTCACCTAAGAATGCTTCATACTAGTCTGCTGTTATGAAGGGAATGAAATACAGTAGCAACAAAAGGATATAAACCACATATCATCCAAAACCCAAAAGAAAACTGATATAACTACCGGGAAGTTACTGATGATTTCTTAGGATAATTGGCCCAACTATCGCTGGCATGCACTTTACAAGGCAAAATGGAAAGGTGAAAACAGAACAAACCCCAAATTCATTCGCGCTTATCTTGAAAAATATGAGAGTAAATAAAGGAGGGTGAGAGGAAAGGCTATTATTTTTAACCTGTGTAAGACACTTTGCTCCATTACTCTGCATCCTCAGTATCTATATAAAAATGTATTAAAAACAGGGAACTTTAAGAAAAAAACAAAATAAGATGGCATCCTCTGGAAATGTGATTTGATGGTCCCTCTCCTAATCCAGTTAACACATCCAGTATAACATTTTACCAGCGTGACTCTTTGAAGAGAGAAAAGCTCAGGCGGAAGATGTGACCGTGCCAGGATCAACAATTTCAGTATTAATATAGAGCAAAAAGAAATACAATTAAGAACATGCAGGGGAGAAAAAAAAAATAAATTACTTGCACAATCCATCACAGCTTTTCTAAATTTAGATGAATAGAATTTTTTCCTCTTATTGGTGTCCCTTTTGTCAAGCATACCAGGCAATTGATTTGCTGCTGTTCCACACTCACTCTGTGTATGAACTTTTGGAATTTCAGAGTCCAACAATTTCATGCTATGAGTTCACAAAGGCGTTTCAGCTGCGCCAAAACATGTCATGGTACTATCTATCAACTTAGCTTTATGAATTTATACACTCCCCTCTTTCCAAGCAAAACCAGGGCAATCCTGCCAATGTAAGATGCTGTCATACACAGCATTTATGTTTCATCAGACTATACCCTTCTGTCTAAGGTACTAAACAGCTTGCACCTCTGCAATATCTAAATGCTGGTACTTAATCTTTTGTATTTCGATGTAAAACACACAAGTATACACCCACTGCCAAGATCTAGAAGGAAAACAATGGCCTCCCTTTATCTCTTTTCAGGCACTGTTTCTATGGGAGCAAAGACTATGCCAGGTGCATACTGCAAGAAACACCGGGATTTTTTCTGGAATTAGGACATTTACACTCAGTAGAAGGCAATAACTGCATGCTCTTATGCAAGATTGTCCTTGAGCACCTGCCTTTACAGGGAGCACTTGAGATTTCCAGTTCCAGTTAAAATAGCCAAAATCTTCTGACATTCTTCATCAGTGAAGAGATTCAAGGGGTAATTGTGGCAGGATCACAGTCACTCTTCTTTAAAATTCCTTGATACAAGTATAAATATAGGAGACCAGAGTTCACGTATTGTCTTGAGGATTGAGCTCACACACATGTAATGCACATGTTCTCCAAGCAGGCTCTTTATTGACATACTCCAATGAAATTGTCAGACGCAACTTATAAACACATCTGCAAATCACGTTTTGCACAGGCAACTTTTTGCACACTCAATTCACACAAGCATTTTATCTGCAAAAAAAGCCCAAGATGTCATTGTTGACATGGAAAGGAAGTATCTTTTTCATGCAAATATTACCAAGTCTTTCCATCAGTGGTCTTAAATGTAGACCTATGCATATAACACAATTTTATTTTGTTAAAAAATGGAGAAAACACCACAGCTATATAAAGCCTGAATAATACACGAGGAAAGTATTTTTTTATCAAAACACAGCATGGCACGAATAGTCAATTTAGATCTGCTAGGTGTTCACACAGTACAAATATGATTTCTTAAAGAAACAATTCCATTTGGAGGGTACTTGGGGATTTATATAGGTTAATATTCTTAAGGGACAACCTGACTTAATTTACAAAAATTTGCATTGATCTGTAGGAACCCAGAGTGCCGAGAATATTTCTCTGCCTGTTTTTAAGGGTTCTTACCCCCCTGAACAACACTGTTTTAGCTTCAAACCTCGGAAAAAATTACCAACAGTCAGACAAGAACTAGAAAATACAGTGGTGTGAATTAGGTGATAAACTACTGTGTAAGATTGTCACAGGGTGAAAAATTTAGAGGTTTTGGGCTTCTCTTTATAGTAAATAGATAAGAGTAAAAAATATCAAAATGGAGGATTGTTGTTATTCTCTAAACCTTCTTCTCCTTCTTCTCCTACTCCATGTTCTGCAGTAAAAGTAGTTTGGAATGATTGGATAGAGAATTCCGCAGGTCCTGCCCGTGTTACTGAATAATTGGTAGGAAAGTGAAAATAATGTACGTTTTTAGTAACTATTGGTTAAAATATCTTTAAAAGGCTGTGTAAATCTTGATAATTAGCTCTCACTCCAACTTTTCTTCCTTCTATGCTGTACCTGGGTCACGCTAGTGGCTCTGTTCCTCCGATAAGACTTAATAAACAACCATCTAGAAGCATTGAAACTTAAGGAAAAGTCTCAGTTTATTTTTGAAACTCCTTGCAAGGACTTTCAGCAAATTCTCTCCCATCCGGAGGGACTTGATTTATGGCACGGTACAGTGTCATTGATCCAAGATTATCCCTGAAAGCTTATTTCTTAAATACTATGGACTTGCATTATGAAAGCATACACCAGCTCAGGTTGGAAGGGACCTCTGGAGATTGCCTCATCTGATCTCCTGCTCAAAGCAGAGTCAGCTACAGCAGTTTGCCCAGGACCATGTTCAGTCAGGTTTTGAATATCTCCCATGGATGGAGATCCCACCACAGCTTATCCAGCATTATAAATGGGGCCACACTGTTTGTTCACTGTTTGTTCATTGTAAGGGGAAGGAGAAGATTCAAATACCTGGGCCAAAAACTACGGCTGAGAAAATACCACAGACACATCACAGAATAAAACTGAGAAATAAACACAGCTATATTTTTTAATACATTAATTATTAAAATCTTAATTTAAGTTTCTGACTAGTGGACACATTAGTGAGAAAAAAGCCTGAATTGTAATAGTTTCAAGCTATTTCTGTGAACGGAAGACTTGCGAGTTTTCTAAGTTGAACTGCATCACTAAAACCAAATTAACAATAATAAATTTTTACTGCAAAGCTGCACAGTACAATATAATACTGTATCTTATACTATATATACTTTATACTAAAGCAGGCATTATAATAAAAACTGGCTTTATGGTACAAAATGGCAAGCTACAGTCTAATGTTCAAGACACATGGAATAATTAAATGTTAGCGCTTCTGTTTTACTGATGTCTGGTTACAGGAGCAGGAAACAAATTTCTTCCTTACCCAATGATGTATTTGGAAAAGAGAAAATGCCAAAGAAGACTCAGAGGTTGGAAAGAATGCCGCCAAGTTTTTGTTTAATTAAGTATTTACAGATCTTAAGCTTAACAGCAGCAACTTTGGAAAAATATTCTCTGAAGCAAATGGCTTCTGGAGAACTTTTTCTTTACATTTATTTGTAACCATATTATATTTTTTTATAGTTTTGTATTATCTGTGCTTATCATACATGGATTAATTATACCTTAAAAAAAAATCTTTCCTCCCCCACCCCCAAGACAGACATTTTTCTCTCCTTTCTTTTAACGCAATAAAGATAGCTGCAAGGTATTCCCACAATACTTGGAGACAGTTATTTTTATTTCATTATTCCCACTGCAATCAAAACTTCAGAATACAGTGTTTTATTGCAGTTCAAAAGGCACATCATTCAAAGTTTTATTACTCTGTCATTTAAAACTGATAGATTAATTATTTTTTCCTTCCCTGAAGAAATTTTTCATTTTGGCAAAAAGCAGCTTCAATATCCACAAATTTTTGCTAACAAAAATAAAGAAACAAGACTTGGAAATATTGCTAATTTCCTTTTGGCTGTTGCATAGCTAGACCTGTGAGGTTCTATCTGTAATGTTTTAAAAAGCACAAGTGCTTTTCTTCTATGACCTGAAGTAGGAACAAAATTTCTTTCCTAGTTAAATAACACATGAAACAGTAGGGTAAAGACCTTTTTTCTTCTGGTTTTCAAGTTATAGGTGAAGAGAAATTCCAGTAATTCAAGCAGAAACAAGCAGTTGAAACTGCCTTAAATGTCCTGAAACACATGAATGAGCTGTATAATGAAGAGACTACCTCAAGACAGAGTTAAGGAGGAGATGGGAACAGAAGGATAGAGAAAGTTTTTTCCTATGGTAACATCAATGGTTGAATCAGGGGGCTTCATGCAATTTTACACTTTCCTATATGCAGGGACTTAGACTCATAAACATTCTAGCCTTGGAAGCTACTACTCTGTGACAACTGATAATGGCCTTCCTGAGAGCACTGGAGAATAGTTAGCCCACAAAAGATTCCACAATTGCCAAGAGCTTCACTTGCAAAGAAAGCTGTCCTCATCCCATTCTGACTCCATAAAAAACAAAGGTTATGGCAACTTTAAATTATAAAAAAGCCTTGTCACCAACAGATGGGTACCTAAAAGCCATGTATTACTGATAACAAGACATCCCACGACAGAGAAAAGCAAGGCACAGGAGTAAGGAAATGAAGAAACAGTGTTTTGTTCTAGGGCCTATAAAATACAATTTTTTAAGAAAAAAATTTTAGCATTCATAACAGTTTAAAGCCCTCCACAGATTTTTTCCTTAAAAAAACCTAAGCACAGCAGTACTACATTACATATTAGTTTTACAGCATTTTATAAATTTAGAATGTTTTAATGCATTTGTATCTACATGCATGTAAAGTCATTACTGACTTTTAGTTTCACAGTAGTTCATTTGCTTCCAATGACCTTTGTATCATTTGGTTACCAAAGTAACTTCATGTGAACAGCTCTGGAAGATTACAATTTTAAAGTAGGAGTTGATCTTTTGAAGAAAGCACTTTAGAAAAAGTATGTACTTAGTTTAACAATTCCCAATAATCAACAACTACAGCTGGAAAAAAATACCCCAAAATTTCACCTATACTACTATACAAAAAAAAGTAAGTGACTCATGAATTGATAAGTAGGATAAAGTTTCATAGCCATACTGTACCTGTCTAGGTCACATGTCAGCCTTTCAAAATTCTTAAGAATTGTATAAACCTGAGCATCTTGACCAAGAAAGCAAGGCGGCAATAATCCATGAATATTCAATTGTTGCCTCTCCTCCAAGGTAAAAGCCATGCCCTGAAAAAACAAAAATAAAAACAAAAACCATATATAGATGTATAAGAGAGAGAATTAATTTAAGAAAAATTCTGCAGCAGATCATAGCACAGGTAAAGTCAGCATCAGAAAAACTATTTAAAAAGAAACAGAATTTAGAATTGTGCAATTATTTTGGGAAAAGGTTTTATTGAGCCGTAAGGAAACAGGCCTGTACAGTACAATAACTCCATCCCAGCACAGAACAAGCTAAGGTCTCCTGATACCACAAGAGTACCACCTGAAAAAGTGTTAAGTTACAGCTGAAGAAGAAAGCAGCCATATAATCACTCCACTCATTTTCTGCTTTTAATGAGGTCTGTCTCTCTAAAACATCCTCGAGAAATTACCTGTAAGCTTCTGTAAGAAAGATTGTGCCCTTAGAGCAGAAACATGACTGTGGGTTTAGCACACCAGCATCGAGCACTCTAGCTGCTGAAGTTTTACTCTGCTGTGGTAACTACAGCCAGGCAGGACTGACAGACAGGATCAGACCTTTGACAGCTTTAGTAGATAAGAAGAAAAGTCAGAGGAATTTCTTCTATACACGAGCTGTGAAATGTATGCATTTGTTTCACACTGTAGCCCTTGGTCGCTGGCACCACAGACACGTGGCAGCTCTCCTTTAGCACCATTCCACCTGCACTGCTTCTGCTCCAGAGTCAATACTGGCTGATCTGCACGTCTTTGAGGCCTCTCTTAGGTTTACACTAGAACTGTCTGTATCTTTCCAACATGGTTATCATGTAGCTTAAAAATATTCTAAAGTTCATGTAGTAGAGGTTAGGCAGCAAGTATTACTCTACAAGAAGATGAGTATGTGCGAATACACATATAAGCCATAGATTAGACAGTTCCCTAATATTCAACATCTATGATACAACTATATAAAAAACACTGTTTCTTACCCAAAAAAACACTTGAGAAAACACCTTGAGATCCATTAAAGGAGGAAAAAATAGCAATATAGTGTTTTTGCATTAATTCTCCTGTGGAAAATAAGTACTACTGAGCTACTTTCAGAACCACCTCTATAAAGAGACCTTTAAAATGTCTTTGTTCATGTTACCATTTGAATTAGCTGAGTCAACAAATGACAGGAAAAAACAGGGAAAACAAACACATAAATACAAAAGGCTTCCTTCAGTCTACATTTTCACTACTCTTGTCTTTTCAAGAGAACAAATTCAGTCCTTTACATAATGTCCTTACTGCCTCTCACACAACTCTTGGTGAGTGATACAATGGGAAAAATTCACGCCAGTTAGCTTGGTTACCTAGACAAGCTCTTCTTTTTTGTATCTGTTTTGTTGGGGTTTTTTTCTCAGAAATAGTCAGCTCATAGGGCTTATTCTTACAGAACAAAAATATATTACAAAATCTGCCTGTATCTTACTAGTCTACATTTCTTACACCATTTTTATACTAAATTTTCAAGTTATGTCATTGTGACTTGAAAAAAAGTAGGAAAAAAGCCCTAAAGCAGCCCCATCACACTATCTGCTCTATAATGCCATTAATCAAATTGTTACCTTAAGCGAAATGACAACTCAAAGAAAACCAACCTTATAATGAACACTTTACAAAAGACCAAACATTTCCAGAATGTGCTTCTTCTAGCCTAGAGAGGAAATGAATGGAAACCAAGTCTAATAAAGATCAGTAACTGTTTTGCTGTAGTTCTCCATGCATGAGAGATTTCAGAGGTTTCCAAATGCGTACACAAAGCCTGCATCTTTTTTCCCTAATGAGCTTTCTGTGACCAGATACGTCATGAATGTCTTCAGCTGCTATCCAATCTTGAAAAACCATGGAAGAAGGAAGAGTCAACACTTCTCACAAGTTTATTCAATGTTGATCCCTCTCATCTCCACTAGACTATTTTGGGCTTAAAAAACCTATGTCTGCTCACACACACTTCAGAATCAGTTCCAAGTGACTGGACTTCAGGGAGCTGAAGTTTTAGTGGATCTTCTAATGCTGGCAGTAAAGTGGCAATCCAGTTATTCTCTGCAATTCTCCTTTCCCCTGTTTCCATTAGTCAAATGGAATGACAAAAATTTCTGAATGTCTGTGTTTGGCTTTACATTAGGAATAAAATATGGACTTTAATTACTATAATAGGGTTTCCCCTCTTACTGGAAAATGTATTTTATTTTAAAACAAACACATGTGTTACATCTTGCCAAATGCCTTTTTTAAAAAGTACTTCATCTTGGAATAGCATATTTTCAATGTATTACTACAGTTTCTATAGTAAGTGTTAATTTCTTTGGTTCATCACTGCAAAAACACAGCACCCACCTACACCCCCTAGGCTATATATGGTTAGAAAATCCTTTACTTGAATATTCCTCTTTGGCACAGATATAATGGATTTTTCAAAGTTCTAAGGTGAAATGTTAATTCTTTTCTTCCCCCCTCAGATTCCATATTTGCTCAGAAGAAAAGAATTACCATTAAAATATATCACCTGATAATTTAATAAGACAAGGCCATTTTATGAAATAAGTGTATGCTATTCCATCTGCTTATAATAGGGAAGAATTCAGCTATGTAGGATTTATGGTTTATGTCTAGATTTCTTGCACTAGCCTCAGATTTTCTTTTCTACATCAAAATTCTTATTTTTTCCTGTTTGAAGTGTTGTTTCCCAGTCATCCAGCAGAGAGGGCTCTAGGTCCAGCTTGGTTTACACACTCCTTTCCCTTCCTGAGAGGCGTATTTTGCACGCACCTGGATGGGACAGACTTCCATCATCTAGCATCCCAGCTATTATAAACAATGTGGATATTTTTATTCTGCAGCTTGTATTACAAATAAACTTTTAAAGAACAATAGTATGACAATCTAAAAGCAGCATAAGGGCAAGAGACCACAACCATAAATATTAACCTCTGCCTAATTAGTTTTGGTTTATTCACTGCTTTATGCATCATATACATCATAGAGATGAAAAATATAGTTATTGTCAACCCTCCCAGTTAAGAGTGTGCAATTCTTCAAGAGTTGTGTTTCATATGTTTCTGTATATGCTCTGGTTTGCTTTTGACAAAACCAAGTTGTCCTCCAGGCACCTCATTACCTTCCTTTCTCACAGACCTTTTGGTCAAAATCTTGGGTTATTTTTTTTATTGCTCCTTAAGCAGACACACCTTTCAGCTTCTCAGTTGTACACAGAAAGCTCTCTGAGTTTTCAAGAAATTTAACTCATTGCAAATACATTTAATTCTGAATTTGTCTCTCCATTTGTAATGTTGTGAAGTTTTGTAATTGTAGCAGTGAGTTCTATTACTGCACATCATTCAGTATTCTTTCACTATTTAACGTCTATCAGTCAACTCTGCTCTCAACTACCTGTCCTCTGCTCATCATCTCTGACCCCCCAAGGCCCCTTGCCCCTTATCTACAATATTGTTCTAGTGACATATACATCAATACCCTTTTTCAGTTGCAGTATTGAAAAACCAAAAAACAAAATAAACAGAACAGCATCATCTTGTATCAGACAGCTTTTTGCACTGGCTTTCAACTGAATTTTCAAGCAGTGCTTGAAAAGACAGAGAGCACATTCAAAATACTTCAAGAGGTGTCTCAGCCTCTGTTCACAGTCAACAGAGACAAGTTCTCTCTTAATACAAATTAGATTGCACTGACATAGTTTTCCTTCAGATAAAATATCTGAAGCTCATATAATTGCTAGGTTTATATAAACTTCTCTAGAAAAAGAGAGTGTACTAAAGCAGTATGTGCATCCTGTTCATGCACTAATGAGATTCAGCTTCACTAATGGGTAGCCAGTATTCATTGCAGGGATCCTTCTCCAATTTCTCCCAAGACCTAGACATTTTTTGTTCTAGTAGATCAAAACTTTCATTTTTAAAAACTTCAACTCATTTAGAAGAATAGGTCATTTCCTCTTGCTGGCCTCACTGCAGGTGTACCACAGAAGTATCAGCCTAACAGCATGTAGAAGGAGGCTGGCTTAGAAGAGGAAACCATGTCCACATCCAAGGTTCTCTACCTCAGTGACTCTTTCATCAGCCTCTGGAAGGAGAAAATCAAGGCTTGTAAGACTTCAGGGATTCAGCAGACAACCACCAACAGCACTACTCAAGCTCAAGTACTTGCATATATATTTGACCCTACTGGATCCTTGAAGGGGGAAGGAAGAAATGAGGAGGAAGGTAAAAAGGTGCAGCAAGGATGTTTATTTAAAAGTATTTTCTATTCTGTGAAAAAGAAGTCTCTGGATTGCTGGTCTAAGATATTGCTAGGGGAAAATTACAGTCTCTAGAGTATTTTGGGGACAGACAAGTAGGTTCATCACTGTCTCAGAGTCCATCAAAAAGTAAGAAACTCTCTGTTAAAAAACTCATTCTCTGTATCTAAATCATAAAAGTGCAGTGAACAAATTTCAACGATATAGTGAAAAAAGCACACAACTCTGAGTGACTCAGATATGCTCAACATTTGCTGCCATGGCTGGAAAGAGGAGAGCTCGCACCTCGCCACTCCTTGCAGGATCCCACCGCACCAGTTGGTATCCCTGAGCAGAGGCCAGGGAGCACTCTGTCAGACAAAGATCCGAGCAAAACCCACAGCTGCCTGCCATACTTGTCTGTTCAAGATCTGAATCAATTTTTTGAACAAATGGACTTACAGAACACCACAATTCCAATCTTAAAAATTCCATTCTTAAAAACAAACAAATAAAGGACACGCAAACAAGACGAATGCTCTTGGCTGAAAGACCAACAACATTCTCTGATTACTAGAGAAGAGTTTTTTCCCCAGTATGTCCCAGTCATACATCATCCCACGCTGCTCACACCACTTCATGCACAAGACTGTCTCCAGGAGAAATTCAACTGCAGAATTAGATGCAGTCCTTAGGAAAACATGATCTTTGGTACACATGACTGTTTGCAGGCAATTCTTTCACTGGTCAAGCTTTGGCCTTCAGCAATTTTGGCTTCTCATACTACACGAGTACTGTTAGGGAGGAATCCAAGTCAAAATTAATGTCTTTTAAGGACTACTTTGGCTGAGGAAGCAAAAAAATGTATGTATAGTCCTGCTTGCTATGTACGAGCTACATGACAACAGTTTCAGGCACCTAATGTGATAAACCCCTTTCAGAATCTGAGTATTAAAAAAACCAAACCAAAAAAATACCAAAAAAACCCCCCACCAACCAAAAACACAACTTTGCAAAATTTTACATGTTCAAAGAAATTTTTATAAAATCTCTATAAAAATATAGAACATATGGGTTTTCAAGCATTTTAAGCTACATTTAAGAGTTTAATGATCTGCAAATCCCTTTGAGCTATTTTATATAATTTGTGTTTTTTAAAAAAGTCACCTTACGAACAGGCAAAAAGAAAGTTTTACAAGCATTTCCTCTCCATTTTTCATTTTTATTATCCAAACATGGCTTCAGAGAAACCAGATAAATACTTCTAATACTCCATATCCAACGCTCATTTCAAGGCACAATACACCAGGAAATACTTAGAATAACTAATCTGAGCACACACTCCATAATGAACTCATTCTGCTGAAAACAAATGTGGTTCATGGCAAGAAATTGGTGTTGGAGAAGTACATATGGCTAAAGATGTTACTGCTGTTTTCTCTACCCATACTTGTCATGACTGCCAAAAAAATATTACAAGCAGAGGCAGCTAATGCAGCTATTTGGGCAAACATCTCTTCTGCAACCAGTGCTTTAGGCCACACCAGTCACAGTAAATACCCCAGTAGGTAAGGAGAGGGACTAATTCTTTTTTAATGGTGCAAATTTACACACAGTTTTCTGTTAAGGTGGCTTCTTTTGGACCTGAAGAAAACAATATTTCTGAAAAATGTCAATTTGCATTAACTTAGAGATTCATGTTTCTTCTTAGGAATCATTTGCTGTAAAGACTATACACAAACGAAGGGTTTGCATAGCTGAATCCAGTTGCAATTAAAAAAACAAAATCAGGATTATTAAAATTTTGGAGAAAAAAGAAATCCTTTCCAATGGTGTTTATGAAGGCTAGGGAGAAAGATGACAAATAAAAATTGGTAAGAAGAAATATGCCCAATAGCAGAAAGTTATCACAGTTCAAAGATGAATAGCATAGAGGTAAGAAATGAAATCTGAATATGAAAATACAAATTTTCTGTTGCAACACTCTGGCAACACATACAGACAACACCTTTGCTTTCAGAAGCAAAGAACATTGGTAACCATTTATAATGCACACATTATTTAAAGTATTATTAGACTGCAACTAGAAAAGTCACTGTGTGATGGAACTGCTATCTTTCAAATAAGTTATTTTTCCCCAAACCTATGCTCAGATTGTCTATTGGACATTTCATGAGGCACATTGGATTATGCATCTTGGATTAAGGTTTAAAAATCAGTATACTAACTAATGATTAACAGTCCATTAGGTTCTCTGGCAGAGGAACTGTTTTTTTCTTGCCTTTCTACAGTACCTAACACAGATACAGGTCTCAGCCCAGAGCTGAGATCCCTGTATTAGCAATGAATCCTGCTAACTAAGTGCCTTCACTGGAGTTTGAAAAGCCAGGCACAGACAGGTATCTACCCTGGTTAAGACAAGAAAGAAGAAAGATAGAGAAGGAGTACTGGTGAAGTGTAAACAGCAGAACCCAGTTTAGATACAGCACTCATGCTCCTTTTGATAAGCCCTCATGCACAGGCATCCATCAGGACTTCTGAGTCTGCGAGGCATGCTGAGGGTAAGTTTTAAAAAATATACAATAGTTGATGGGCACAGCTCTGAACATACAAGAAAAGAAGAAACTGTCCTAGTTTCAGCTATAAAATGCCAAAAGGCATAGGTCTTCTTCTATGCACTTTTCTTTAAACACAGCTTTTTAACAAGCACTTTAAGTTGAAAAACTATACTGTGACATTTGGCATTTATATTTCAAAGCTGTTTTTCTAGAGTTGTGGTAGATCTGTTGCAGTGTGTTGAACACACAATTTTTTTTTCCAGGAGCACCAAGTGACCTGAAGCATACTCATAGCCCAATTCTAAGTCCATAGGATTTTCAAAAGTAAACTTAAAAAGTCAAGTTAACAGGAGAAACTGAAACAAAAGTCAAAACCAGTTTCCAACAAATAAAGTCCAGATAAATACAGTAGCTAATACACACACCCATGGACTTATGACTCAAAACAAATGCAGATGGCCAGAAGGAGATCAGACTTCTCTTGGCAAATTCATCATGGGAATGTGTGGGCAGCTTGGCAGCCGTGCCGTGAGCTGATACAGTGATTGCACACAAGCATGATTCAGACCAGCATTTTAGAAATGCCACATCACAGCATTCTTATTTTAACAATCCTTTAAGCTAATGTAAACAATTACCTGAAGGTAAGCAAGCAAACCTATTTTAAGAAACTATTTCTAGATACATATACAGAGTAAAATCTTTTTGCATTGCATAATCTTCCCTCACCCTAATTTTGAGAAGATTGTACTACACAAACAGCAGACAGTAACAAATAGACAGTAAAAGAAGTTGCCAAGAAAATAATGGATAAAAATATTTTGTACGCTGTGCTTTAATGAAGGATGATGGGTTGGGTCTAGTTAAGATTCTAAATTCAGTAATTCATATGCAGTATAGGCACCTATCCATCCATGATAATTATAGGATAAAGCTCACTCAAGAATAGGTACCTTGCAGTCACTAATCCAAATTGCTCCAGTTACTATATTGACTACAGACCAAATTCAGATTTGCACACGTAAGCACTTACTGACACCTGGGAGGCTTGAAGGTATTGGAACAATCAACACTGCTCATTATGGCAATAGTATCAACTATGAATCCACTGCATAGCAGGCTTTCACAGCACCAGATGACAGCCAGGCACCTCTGTATCTCAAGGGGCACTAGTTGCCTATATGTGGCTGCTACACCAAGCCTCAACTTTTGACTCCTCAATCCACACGTCCCATTGAAAAACCATATTACTCTGAATTATTCATATTGTTACAGGGATATTTAATGCCAAAGCAACCAGAAAAATGGCTAGAGCTGCATTTGTACGCTTCAAATCAGAGCTGGCTCTCTCAAAAGCTGACTGTCTTCCTACTGCTGCTCCCACCTGGGAGCTACAATGAACATAGGCATGAGCAAACTGGGAACTGGACCAATGGACGTAGTTATCTGCTACTAAGAGCAACCACCCTGGTTCTGTTTGTAAGAGCAGCTAAATTAATAACAGGCTTATTAACAAGCATTGGGTGTGATCTGTGCCTCCCCTGACTCCATCCCCCAGCAGAGGTATTCCACCAGTGGAGAGAGACCTGTCTTTGCTCTCTTGGTTGCCCTGAGCAGACAAGACCAAACAGCAGCCTAGAACACAGTTTAAACCATAGAGTCAGAGAAGCTGAACAAATATTCATATGTTGGGGTTTGGGGTGGGTTTTTTTTTGGTTTGTTGTTGTTTTTTTTGTTGTTGTTTTTGTTGGCTTTTTTTTGTTTGTTTGTTTTTTGTTTGGTTGGGGTTTTTTTTGGTCCCTGGATATTTCTGAGCCATTTTTATTCTTTTATAACTCCTTTGGGATGTACTGACCCTCAAAGATTACTACTTGGGAAAGTCTGGTTATGGGAACCAGAGACAAGAGCAGCCTACCACATCACTTACAAACTTGTTGAGCATGTTCTTATGACAGATTTTAATTTTCATAGCTTACCTATGATATAGATTAAAAACCTGGTTGTAGACCAGTCCAGAGCTCTAGCCCCCTGGGTGAATCATGGTAACAAAAGTAATCTTGTTAATTACCACCTTTGTCAATACTCGATGTCATCTAAAGATGCATCAATGTGCAGTTTTATTTTTAGGTATTACATTTATATAATAATTGTATATTAAATTATAATTTGGATAATGATGGGGTTTTTTTAAAAATAAAGATGTCACTAAGTTTTACTAGACCGTATTCTAGTAAAATATTAAAATATTCTACATAAAATATTAACTTCCTTGTACAGCAGATGCTATGAGTCAGTACCCTATATCTCGAATATGTAGCTCTAATCAAAGGATGCCTGCAATGCTATGACTGGAATAACTGACATGGAACCCCTATTTATGAAGGGAATTTAGATGAACATAGTATCATTTGACATAGAATATATTGCTAACCAGAATTATTCCAAACAAAATGCAAAATAATAGCTCTCTAACTGCAATAATTTTACAGATAAAGTACAGTCACCAGGCATGCAGTCTCCAATATACAATATTTACATTTGCAAAATCAGGTGTTATTTGAGAATCAGGCATGATCTCCATGTAACTAGGAGAGGAATTTCAGTAACTGACAAAAATTCCATCTGTCTGAAATAAGTACTTAACCAAATACAGGTTAGTAAGCCCTGAAATCCTGAGGGGAGTTGATAACCCTGATATGCTTAGCAGATTTTATTATTGCCTTTCAGAGGCTAAACAGATTACCATATTCTGGGCTTCTGATAGGACTAAGCAACTAATTTCTTTTCACTGGCATGATAAACAATTAACAAAAATAAATACGTTAAATACTGTAACACAGAGTTGTGTAGAGCACAGCAGAGCCCAATCTCAGTGCTGTGGTCTTTGCTTCTACTACTACATTGATATACTTTCTTCCTACTGCGTCCAGGTGGTGACAGAGGCACTGGCCAGCCTAGCGAACGACAAAGGCTTGACCTGAGAGCCGATGGCACTGTCGTGTTGAGTGACACCAGGCACACAGATTATCACGTTACTCATGGGTAGTGTGCTGTTTCACTGTGCCTAAAGTGACATGTCTACTCAAAATTAGTCCTCTGGGCACCCTCCACAGACTGAGGAGAAAGTCGGACTGGGACCCTAGGTGGTACGCTTTTTCCTTTATAGGATTATAATGAACTATTTCAGACAAAACAAATGAGATGAATACTTTCCATTGTCACAGGTAATCCTATAGTTATGGTAGTTCTACTACCACAGCCTGGTAATATGATCTGTAAGCCTTTCTGCCATATACACATATTGCATATATTGCATACCTATCGAGTTTCCCATTCTACAGATGGAAACTTACTTTCCCTTTAATCATCTCAGTCTAAGGGGTAGTATACATGAAAAAAGCCTACCCAAACCTTTTGTTTGGGGAGCTTGTTACACCCAGTCTTGGTATTTTTTCTCAGAACTAGGCAATACTCTAAAACCAAGTGTAAAGCAACATGCAAAATTTACACCCTGAATTCACCTGATATATAAGCACAGCCTTAATCGCTATCCAGCAGGAAGATAGTCATTCAATTTTTGCTGTAACAATAAGCATCCTACTTGCAACATTCTCTTGCAAATGAAAGTATTTTTCTTCTTGCTGAGAAGTCACTGAAAATTCATGTTATCATGAACAAAGTGACAAAAAAAAATTCCCAACTTAAGACTTTGAGTAAGCTCATTATTATTTTTTCCATTTTGAATTCTTAAAACACTCAGAGCAGTCATCAGTAGCCACAGTCATTACTAGAACCCCAGACTGAGACTATTACAGCATTTGAAATAGCAGCTAAGGCATAGGAGAGTGCACATTGTCATACAGCATACATCTTCCTGAAAATTGCAATCTTAACTGAACCTTGCTACAATTTTGTTTGGTTCTGTCCCTTCAGATTAAGGCAGGAGGAAAATACAGTGAAGGACCAGACTGACTGGGAAGGCAAACTCTTTAAAACTCAACAGGGAAAATAAGACACAATCAGTCTAAAACTTTAGTGTGAGCTTTGATTTTGTAACCTAAAACTGTTACTTAACCAGTTACACAGAGACAGCAAAGTCATGCAAAGCCTTCCAGAGTATGCAAAAAGTTAGCTGATTGAAGGAAAATATCTACTAATGGCAGAACAATTTCATTTAAAACTGCTCTACCTGCTGCATTCATACAGCTCTGCTTTGCCAAGATACAAGCTGCATATCAATAGTATCTGCTTGCATAGAAAAGATTAGACTGAAATAAATCACGGAAAAAGCTTGATAAAATGGGGTATATCAGTTTTCTTTTTATTTGACTGCTCTCCAAAAGACCTTGACTCATCAAAGCAAACAGTAGACTAAAGAAAAGTGAGTATTATGGAAATAAAATCTGAATGGTAGTTAAGGAAAACAGCCAATATAGAACCATCTGAATTTGCTATCAGACACACAAGAGCTCTACCTGAAAGAAAATTCACAAAGGTGAAAAAATGACAAGAATCCCCTCCCAGTAGACCTGATTAATTTCAAGTTGCTACTGTTTTCAAAGCAAACCAAGGATTTAGTTGCCCTTTTATCTAACTGTGCCATACATAGAAATTCGAGTCTAAAACAACATGAAAAGTAAAGTAAAATAGAAAAAAATCCACAAAAATAGCCCCAAACCATTATGTTAAAAAACCAGTTTTCTAGGTTGATGTTGAAAAATGTAACTTGACAGTAAACATTAAACACAAGCCTATTTGAATCTGTAGGAAATATTGCTCCTCTATTCTAACTTTTCACATTTCCTAGAATCTAATTATGCAGACCCATTATAAGCTTTTTCTAGCTACATAACAGATTAACTGCTACCTTTCCTAAAGGAAACTATGGTGCCAGACCCTTCACTTGTACAAAATGAGAATATCTTGTTTAAATCTTATTAATCTGGAGTAGGCATTAATCACTGTCCTTGGTTTAAACTTGTTCTGGACACACAGAGTTAGCAGACCTATAAACACAGCATCTACACAACACAGGATGGAGCAACCAGGAATATAGATGAGGAAGAAGTTTTGAGATAAACTGGCAAAACACAGTATTTCCTGACTAATAGCTAAAGCATTTCACAAAAGAAAAAAAAAAACAAAGAAGCATTTATGCAATGAAGACAAAAAAAAAAAAAAAGATTATGACAGATCTAAGGGAATACTTCTAATAGTGCTTCTTAAATCTTACATGGGGTCCTTAAGCTTAAGATACCAATTCACAACATATTTTAGGCAACAATGAGAGACTCACTCAGATTAAGAAAGATCATCAATTTTTACCAATTTTATAACTAGTTAACTACAAAGTAAGTTTGTCCCTTTCTTGAAACCTTTCAACAATCCAGAATAATGTCAACATGCCAACCAGACCAGTAATACCAATATTAAGCCCCTTTCATGCAAAATTGAGCAAAAAATACAGTTACAAAACCAACTCAGAAAGACACTTGTATTCTATTTGTTTATTAACCTCCACATTACAAGTCAGCACTCTAAACTTATTTTATTAGTTCCTAAAGTTCAAATAGCATATTCTCATTACAGAAAATGGAAATCTGCAAAAAGTCCACAGATAATAAGGGCTATATTAAGAAAAAATCTTCTCCAGCAAAGTCCTAACTGAAATCCATCACCCAGTGGATCCACAGATCTTGAGCAAGCATCACTTCCAGCCCCGACCACCCAAGGGGAAGTTTCCTATGCAGCACATTAACTTTCTATGCATCGTTACACAAATAGAGCAGGGAGTACTGGTTGTTTCACATGGAAAGCACAGACATTTCTTTGCTGCTTTAATTAAATTAATTTTAGTGTTCAGCAGGTACCTGGTGGTTAAAAGACCAGCTGATGAAGAAAACCATAGTAAAAAATACTAGCTCATCTAGTGCAGGCAATGTAGCCATAGCTATCACTAGGATTTTGTTTTATTAATTTTACTATTTCTACACATATTTGAGAGTATATCTGATTTCCAGGCTTGAGTAAGTAGATCCTCTTCAAATGCGTTTGTTGCACACTATTACAGGAATTCCCACATGAGAATGTCAAGATCTGCACTGTCTTCAAGGGCAAAAAATAGGGAGATAAGAAAAGAAACAGTAACAAGAAAACTCAGCACAGGCAGATTTTGACACCAAGACAAAATTTTCCTTTTCTAAGTGCCATGCTTTTTCTCTAAAAGCTGAAAGTATCACAATAAAATGGCTGAAAAGCTCATACAACAAAATACACATACTTTCTGAACTCAAACAGGAAAACAAATTGAACCAACAGTGTTTCAAAGAGCACAAAAATCTGCTCTTTACCTTTAGTCAACCAAACTGCCTTTGGGGGATTTTAGACAGCTTATTGTAGGAACTTTAAATGGAAAAGTAGACCAACTTCATCATGGTTGTTGTACCTTGACTACTTATACTGTAATAACACTGCCAGATGCTATTCAGACCATTTCACATGAAGGCATAGGAGCCTTCAGATATTCACAGTCACTCCTGATGACTATGTACTGAGATCTTAATGGCAAGCTTCACAACAAAACAAAATCTTTTATTTCACCACTGGTCTTGACTGTTTTGGCAAAGGTAATACTACTTGCTGTGCGAAGTGGGAGTGGCAATCTTCCAAACCAGCATGACTGGTTTCAAGAGGGATGAGTTTGACTCTCCTTCCCCAAAAGTGTTGGTCTCAAAAGTAGTTTCTGCTGCTGTACAGAAGTCTCTCAACATAGCAAAGCAATCCTTGAAAGTAACAGATTCCTTTCACCAGTACTGGCACTCAAAATAAGACCATATGTCTAAGCTATAATATGCAAGATTTTCCAAAGACAGCTTATTTTTCTAGTAGGAAATGTAATTTACATGGACTGAACTTTAGGATTCGTTTACAAGATTCATGAGAAAAGCTGCCTTCCTTATAGTATAGAAAAACCACTTCTCACTGCTCACAGGGAGTAAGCTTTAATACTGCAAAGTCACTAGCCTTACTGGGGACACCAACCCAATTTAGTTATGTCAATCTGCCTCTCACAGTGGCCAAGAGAAATAGCTGACTTTTCTAGAAAGACAGTAAAAACAGGAAAGGCACAATAAGGAGTTGCCTGGAGCTGCTGAAAGAGCACAACAGTAAGCAGAGAAAGAATGCCAAACTGATGTGGCTGAAAGCAATGAAAATGGAAAAGTTAAGCAGAAGGCCCAAGCAGATGGGAATGAAGAGCCAGCAAAGCAAGTGAAACAGCAACAGGATTTATTTTCAATGAGTAACTGAAAGAGAACTCAAAGGCAGGAGTCATGGACAAAATAGAGCAAGTCCAACCTGTGTAAGGAACACTAAGATCAGAGAACACACACAAATGCAAATGTGAAGGCTGAAGAAATGAAGCTCAGATGAATACCAGAAAGAAAAAACAGGTGCTGCAAGTAATTGTGCCAGAAGAGCTTTGGACTGCTGCAATCTGCTTCACACACACTGCACACACAAAGAACCTTACTTTACTGTCTGTTCCTAATTATGCCTGGATAGAAAGCTTAAATCAAGCTGCAAAAGGCAACATTCCTTTTCCCAGGCAGGGGTGGGCAGCATTATCCCACTGGAAGCTCACAAGGATGAATCCAGAACCCCAGCCAGCTTTCAGCAGGAATTACAAATCGCACAATTTAGAGGGGACTATGAGGGTCCCTCTAACAAAGCAGGTACCCAAAACACATCATCCATGGGGAAAGCATCTCCCAGTTTGGCAAGTTTCTAAAGTTGGAATCTTTAAATTACTGTGTTGAGCCAGAACTATTTACTAGTCTTCTGTAAAATGAATGCTTTTGTTTAAAGGCTTAAACTAGTCTATTATTATTAGTACTACAGAAAACATTAAAAATCCCTCTACTAGATACTCTTAATTTCTTCCACATGTGGGAGAATGAACTGAGAGGCATTGAGAGATTTCTAACCTTTTACATTCTAAAGCAGGGACACAGATTGTGAAAGGTACATATGCAACTTCAATAAACACAGATAATTAGAAAATTCTGAATTTATGTGTACAAAATCCACATTTATCCTGCTACACATACAGACATATTCTTGAAAAACTAGGTAACTTCCTCCATAGACTACACAGTTTGTCAAAGAAACATCTTCTAGCACAAACAACAGAAGGAAAACACAATTTTAAAGTAAGAGTAATTTAGTCCCAAAGGTTTTGTTTGGGTTGTTACCTATGATACTATGGTATCTATGGTTTGTCATTTCTCAAGCGTCAGTAATAGCCAAGTTTAAGATCTGTTAGCTAAAAGTAGGTCAGGAGAACCTCTTGGCTGGGATCATGTAGCTCAGCAGATCAGTAGATCTTGTACTAACAACTGTGTCAAGTTTGAATGCCTTCTTTGCTATCGGTTACACTGTTAAAGAAATCTGCCTGTTCAAAACCAAAAACCAGTCAACTCACCTCCTTCCAAGAGGAATTTTACATAACAGGA
Source organism: Corvus kubaryi (assembly GCF_017639235.1). Taxonomy (NCBI): domain Eukaryota; kingdom Metazoa; phylum Chordata; class Aves; order Passeriformes; family Corvidae; genus Corvus; species Corvus kubaryi. Next base: position 14,821,192 of record NW_024582091.1, read on the forward strand.
AATTTAGAGTCCTTCAGAAATAAAACATTTTTGCTTGTTTATTTGTTTTAGATGAAACCTTGAGTGAAAATGCACAGCATTGGCAGAAGTCCGCGATAAAACCCCAGAGACTACAGCATACCTTCTAACCTATTAAAGCAAAACTTATCTAGATCATTATGTCTGTTTTCACTCACTTCAGACAAATGCCCAACAGTATTACAAAAATCACCATTGCTTATTCTGTTTAAGAAACAACATTTACTTCTTTCTGCTCTTAGCTTTCCACAAGCTTCCCAAGGACTTGTACTGATGTTAGATGTATGGTCTGAATTTAGGGGTGGGTTATTTAATAACAAAATGGTAACATCCATAAATAAAACTTCAGGCAGCTTGAATAAAACAGAATCCAAGTAAAAGAAAACACATTATTATAAAAGTCCCCTTCTTCCTCCATCATCACTCCACAAATCGAACCATATGTTGGGCTCTGAAAGGGCCAACCAGAAACTGAGAATATCTGCTCAGGTTAGCACTATTTGATAGATAATTACCACTGGAGCGGGAACAGGCCTAGACTGCTTTCTATTGTTTGATTTTTTTTTTTTTTTTACTTTTTTTTTTTCTTTCTAAGGAGAAGAAACCACTAAAATACATCCCGAGCTTTCTTCAAAATTAGATGCAAAAAAGTCTTCATGCCAACATTAGACAGTTTTAAGGGGCCCTGTATAGGCTTGTTCTTAGGGGCTGTCACTACTACATATCAACTGAAAAAACCCCAAACTTGTTTCGCCCTTTGACAAGGGCACTCAAAAAATGTTTTAGGTACAACTTTGCAGTTGTAATGAACTCCCACATCACTAAATATTTTCCTGGCAGCTAGAGACCCCATTAAAGCAATTATAAACTTTACTTCTAAAGTGTTTGATTTAGAAAAAAAATTTGCCCTTAAGTTGATAAAATGTCCATGAGACATGTAAAACCATGGATGACAACACTTTACACCAGTCCTTCTGTAACATTTGTAAAAACAGACAGAAATCCCCTGTTGGGTTGGAGGACAGACAGAACACCTGATAACAAATAATGGTATTTCTCAGGTTAATTGCCTGTAGTAGCACCTAACGCTGCACATATATGCCACTTTGGCTGTATCAAAGTGAAAAGAGAAATGCTGGTTTAAAGCAGATAATTTACAGTTCCATGTAACTCATAAAACCTTTAAGTGCACACGTAAGCATCTGAACCATCCTTACTCATTTAAATTAGTTTTCATTGCTCCCTAGAAGTCAGATGTCACCACTATGAATCAATTTGAACAAAGTCTCTTTAAAAAATATGGGAAAACAGCTAACAACTGGACATAATTTTAAGAGAACAAATGTTTATAATGTAGTTATCCATGAAGTCCAAACCATTATTATGTGCATATAGTTCATGACAACCACAAATAAAAGAGAATCATGCAGCTTGGAAAGGCCTTAAGGAGGTCTACTGGTCCAGCCCCACTCAGAGCAGGTCCAGCTGAGCCAGGGTGCTCAGGATCATCTCTAGGAGAGTACTGAGTCTCTCCAAGGATGGAAATTCCACTTCTCTCTAAGAAGCCCCCCACTGCAATTGACTGTCCTCAATTTTTTCTTTTATTTTTCCTCAGAACTATTTCATATTTCCCACACTCAAACTTGTCTTCCTGGCCTCCGACCCTTTCACCGTGTCACCAAGTCACCCAGGTCTTTTCCTACAGGGTTGCCTTCTTTCCACTTGTTTCCCAGCCTGTTCTCTTGCACAGGATTATTCCGTCCTAATTGCTGGGCTGCTCATCTGCCTTTATCTACATTCATGGCATTCCTGTCAGCCCATTTTTCCATCGTTTCTAGGTCACTCCAAAAAGCAGCCTGCCTTCTAACATGTGCAGTCCTCAGGCTTGCAGACAGTGCAGTCTGTCTCATTACACAGCTTATTCATACAGATGCTAAATTGTTCAGCCCATTATGCTTTAACCACAGTATTTCATTATCTGAAATAATAATTTTGTTCTACTTCCCAGTGGAACAGAAATCATAAGTAGAGCATAAAAGTAATGGTCTGAACTGAGCAGCTCCCGACATTGCCCCTAAGTCTCCTCTCACACAAGTAAAATTCCAAGCCATGTGTAATTTCTGCGATACCCACATGAACTTTAACTTTCTCTTTGAAGGCTGTTCTCATATTGTTGAGATATGGTTTCTTTCCTTATCTTCCCTGGGCGTGGTTGGCCTTCCTTCAACCTCTACTCCCCTGTGGTCCTTGATAGGATTTTCTGGATCATGGGGTTTGTTTGGGTTTGGATTTGTATTTTGTCTCTAAATTCAGGGTTTTAGAAATTGAAAGGATAAGTGTGCATTAATTCTATAAAAATGAAAAAAAAAAGTTGCAGAAATATTTCTTTAAAGATAATTGTAAGTATTTATTTTCACATTCTTATTTTAGAAAATGAGTAAGAGGTTCTAAGAAACCTCTTCTAACTTCATCTTTTTCTGGACAGAATATAGCAGCTAATTTGTTTCTCTGTTCAACGGGTGAATACACTGCAACAAAAGAAAGCATAATAAATATCTGATAATTACTAGCAGATTTACTATGTTTATTTGAATCAAACTTTTCAATTTTGAGGCAAATTTTTGTAGTAGCATCTACTGGTCTTCCATGAGAAACTCTTAGGTGGGATTATGAAAAGTGGGAAGATTAATCTAACTTCATTTTCTCTAATTAACAACATCATGTTATCAATAGTTTAATTTAAATTACTAATGGCTGAAAGATAGACATCTCATGTTCTTTGTACTGTCATAACTATAATTAATACTGCTTCTAAGTTAGATCATAGAAATATTTAAAGCCCCAACATGAATTTTTTGTTTCAGCATCGTTCTTAGATAATTAGGGACAGACAATTTTTTTTCTTAGTATTTATATTGTGTTTACTCACATTATTTGACAAATTAGAAAAAAACCCTAAAGTCTGACTTTGTAAAAAAATGACATTGCTGGAGGGATTTTTATGTCAATTCTGAGCCTTGAACAGTTTTAAGTAAAAAAAGGAAACCAAAAAAAAAGCCAGAGAAGGCTGTAGAAATATTAAAGTACACTGACTCTGAGAGGATTAGCAAACCTACCAACATTGTCTTGTTAAACAGCTGCAATTTTCACAGTTCAACAACAATTCCCTACAGTATCTGTTAATTGACCAATATATCTTAAGGTGGAATTCCAGAAGGGATCATTTTCATCTGCATACAGAAAAGTACTTCAGAATACTATTTTTTTAAACACTACAGATGGTAAGAAGTGTCAGCAAGGGAGGAGGGAGATGGAGAGAGAGAGAGAGACAGATCCTTCTCTCACGTTGTTTTAGCTCAAACTCTGCAGATATCAAGACCTGGCAGACCTCTACGTCTGCTCCAGGACCAGCCCACATAAAGCCAGCACAGTCTGGATTGCACGGAGGATATCACAAACTCCAGCCAAGCAGTTACATGAGCAACAGCCCTGCTGGATGTGCCAACAGAAGAATGCTTTTGGAAGATCAGTTCCTGTTGTCTAAGACAGCAGCAAAGCTACGCTGACGAAACACTTCCTCCTGCAGGCACACATCCCACCTCCATGAGAGGGCTCTACCAACACAGCTGCATCGGCAGAGCCCCTGTTCAGCCCTCCACAAAATCACCTCCCATCCCTCCCCAAGAAAGCCTTCAAGAGCTCTTCACATCATTCTCATAAAAATTAAAAAGTATGGTTAAATAATTTTGGTCTGTATCTTGTTTCTACTCAACAGCCTGTGCAAACCACTCTTTAAACACATACACACACAAACTGCTTCAATCTGGTCATGCATTTGCAACCAAATGAAATGGAAACTAATATATAACCCTGGTTAATGCAGTACCATGTCTGAAATTACGACTGTTGTTACTCTCTTTGCTAAGGGAGAGCAGATAGCAATGTCACACATCATTTTTTTAAGCAGGGAAGGGGAAATGGAACATCAGTCAGGACACTTTCCCAGTAGAACACACTTATACAACCTGAAGTGCTGCAGCCCCTTGAATGAGGTGATTCTTGCATGCACTTCATCAGCTTTCTCTTCTAGAAATACAAGAAAAAACCTAACTATTCTGACAATTAAAAAAACATTCTGGAAACCTTTCAGGCTGGGACACTTAGAAATGCTGAAGTACATTATTTGTATTCTGCCTTTTTTTTCCCAAACCCCTATCCAGACCTGCTCTATATCCTACAAATGAATGTTTTACATTTTGTCAAGGATTAGTGTCTAACCATCAGAAAGATTTACAGAACCCTGCAAAAAAAATTTTCCAGGTGATCGTTCTAATACAGGACTTTCTAATTCTGGGTTTTTTCCTAGATATACACACATCAGTGAACCAAAAAAAATCAGAGGATACGTCACCAGTATTAATGAATATAAATACTGTTGTCTGTTCTTTCCCGCACTTCCCATACTATGGGAATTCTTGGAAAAGCCGGCCTGCAGATGGTCTCACAAGCTGTCAGAGCATGGTTTACCTAAAAAGCTGATTCTTTGTTCTGTTCTTCATTTCCACATTTTGGTAAAACAAGCTCTAAGATTCCTTTATTAATTGGTTTTATGGGGTTCGTACCTCGAATGAATATAAAGAAAAATGTATAAATGGAGTGCCTACAAATTTTTTTTCAAAACCAGCAGAGTTTGGGAATTTAAATGCTGTATGTTCCTGCCAGCATGAGGAGCTGCAGACAGACTAGGATCCTGACAGCAGGTCAGCAATGGGTGAATAAGGCTGGTAGGCTCTCCCCCATTTGAACCCTAGATCAGATGCAACTGTTTGCATCTGAATTGGCACTAAGCAATAGCAAGACAGACTTCATAACATGATACTACCAGCTTAACAGCATAAAGGCAATCAGCTATTTAATTCTTTTTAATATCTCTTATAAAATCGTCCTTTATCAAAACATTAGGCAGAAGATAGGAATAGCCATCCAGAAGTGATAAGAGGTACAGGAATTTCAGCACTCGGTTTGATTACTGTATGTTACTACATGCATATGAGACTAGTAGCTATGGACATTGGACCCCACCTAATTTTTAGAATGCCAGGTAAAGTAAGCACAGCAGAAATATTTTCATCACCCTGACTCAGAGACCCTGTCATATTCATACAGAGCAAGCACTGCTCCCAAATGAGGAGGTTTTCTCTAAGCTACTTCCATGTATAAGTGGAAAAAAGCAAAAGCACATTGTTCATTGGCAGGTCCACATGTCAATTTTTTCACTCTTTCATTACTACAGTCTGTGAAATAACGTAGTTCTCTCAACTACAACAAACTATCTGTAGGTAGCAAGCCAGTAGAATTTCAAGTTGCATTTGCTAGTTTTAACAACTCACTCACCTGGGGCAGATGACAGCTTGGAAGAGAAATGACAGGACACTCCCAGGAAAGTGCTGCCCACATTTTGGTACATGTCTAATCTCACTGATCTTATTATAGGTGAAATTCTCTCACTTCCTTGTAATGAGAAGGATGGTTGCTCAAGCAGAAACAAATCACAGTATATCAGCACTAACTATGAGCCACAGCAACATCATAAATTGCGTCTGATAAAAGTGAAATTTGTATAAAGACTATTGTCTTCTCTTGCATGGATGTAAACCACAGCATACATCTGTGTTCATTTAAAAAATACAACGAAACATTTTTACTGCACTAAAACATGTTGGGGCCCATAAAATTGCCTAAACCCCAACAACTAAAGGTTTTTAATCCCTTATTTCTTAATAATACGTATTAGGTACATGCATATTAGGTATTTTGCTTGAACAGGAGGAAGCCTTTTGAATCAAATTTCCTGGCTGTCACCACTCACTGTATTTCTCTCATGTTGTGGAACAGTCTTGGAGCACTCAAAGGGAATTCTTTTTGGATAAAAAGCAATTAAAAAATAGGTTCCAGGAGCTCATCTAGTATGTCTGAGCTGTAAGCAGACATTCAGTTCATGGGATCAGACTACAGTTAGCTCAAAAGTACAAAAAAAAAACCCCAAGCAACCAAACACAAAACCACCACAAATATTCTGCTCCCTAACAAAGAAAACAAAACAAAACAAACAAACAAAAAATATAGAATATTTTTTTTAATAGCTCCAAGCCTCAAATTCTCATTAAACAATCCATAACATTGTATACTGTGGGTGTCTGATCTACAGATCTATGCCATTTGCTATTGAAAATACAGGCTATAAACCATAGCATTTTCTACTTGCATACCGTTAGCAAATAGATACATGTGAGCACATAACTTTAATTAAGATGCAAGAGATTGGTATGGAAACTATTCTAGTATGACCACAGGCTACAGCAAGTGTTCTGTTTTTCTCTCCAACAGAATAAAGAAAAATGTCACATTCTTTTTTTACGTACTTGTTAGATTTCTACTGACACGTTAACATAAGCAAGAATAATATGATTAAATTACTCTGAGTTGTGCAGTCATAAGAATTGCACATGACTCAGAACAACTGCAAATTGAAAAACACAGCCTGTAACTCCAAGAGAAACTACAGCAGCAGATTTTGGATTTCTCCCTTAAGAGGTTCCTGATCAGTGGAGATTCTGATTCATAAAGGCTTTTTTTGTGCTATTTCTACTCTATTATCATTGATTAGGTCAAGTGCAGCCCCAATATGTCTCCCTTACTGCTAGCCAAACTTTATGGTTTACTCGTATCTCTTGTAACTCCATAGTTAGAAAACCTCTAGCAGACAAGTTTCTTCTCTAGTCACCAAGAGCCTGTAGAGCTCCAGCTCATTTGAGGGTCTAAGACCACAACAAGGAAGGTGGTCAGTTAGCCAGTCAATGCCATGGAGGTTGCTTTACACCTTTGAAGTAGACAGCACATTCAGCAACCATTCAGCGCAGCGGGACAAGCTTTTTAAGGAACCCAAAGGTAAAAGCATACAGGCATCCCCCTTTCCTCTAGCCTATAGGTCCACTGGGCTCCTTTTGATCCGGTTTCACCACATTCACACATGTTGTAGTATTTTGAAGCTGTCCCTGCTTTGAGAAAAAAGCTGGACTAGATAAGCTCCAGGGGTCCCTTTCAACTATTCTTGTGACTCTGAGTCTCAGCCTCTAGGCTACTGTTACGGCATCCAGAAAACACTGAGAATCCAAGCAGACCTCAAAGCTGTAAAACAACTTTAAGAAAGGTACTTGGCATGGGAACAGCTGAGAGCTGAAAATAGACAGGAAAAACAGAGAATGAAAGATCCCAAAAATCGGAGACAGAATTCTAGCAAGATCGATTGCCCCCTTTTCCAAGTGAGTGCAATCAGTTATGACAGCAAGACAGACCATCCTTTCTACATGCTTTGAACTCTCAGCTACAGCAGCCCATTTGTAGGTTGCTAGCCAGGGGAGTTTCAAGCAGCCATAGCCAGCTTTCGTACTACTTTATTTAGTAACAGAGGTAGTAGCTACTTTAACAATTCACTCAAGTGGAGCAGAAGACAGCTTGACAGAGTTGGTATGGAGGCTTTTCAAACCTTTCCTTTATGTCTCCTCTGCAGCACACTTGGACTGTGGCTTGCAGTTTAATTTCCATGCACCAAAGCCTAAACGAGCTGTGGAGAGTAAAAACAACTGGGGTATGGAAAATGAAAGAAATAAAATCATCAAAGCTTACTTGCTCTGTAGACCAAGCCAGAAGGTTCTCAATCTGTGAAATTAAGTTATTTAGTGATGATGGGATTGTCCACTTAGTAGTTATTAGAAGAATTCCTTGAAATTACTACAATTTTCCTTCAGAAACAGCCCCAGATGGCCTCCTCTCAGGCCAGAAAGAGCAGGATGGGATGAGAAATAGAGGGTTCTCATAGACCTTCCTCCCACAACAGTTACTTCCACAAACAGAATGAACATTTAACTGAGTAAGTTAGAGCTGCCTTAGTTACTCTGTATTTCTTTTACAGAAGTGATGATTACAAAATCACATACCAAAAAAAAAAATTTTTTAAAAAATCGCTCTTTCAAAATTCCACAAATAGCAGCAGGGGAACCAGAAACACAATAACTTCTCTTTTCTTACAGTATTCCAAAACTTGTACAATATTGCTAAGAGACTCCTATTCAACAAAATGTACAAGTTTGACATAGAGGTCATACACATAGGCTATGTGTGTGCAAACATCTCTTCCTCCTCCCGCTGTTTTTATAAGAATATAAATGCTTAGTCAAGTAACTAAAATCTCTGACTGCAGCAGGTAGCAATAATAGGAATCAGGTATCAGGCTGAAAAACTGTTCCTGTTCCTTGAGTACATACAAGGTAAGTCTCTAGATGACAGTTCCCTGTTCTTATGATAGTCATTAATCTCCTTCATTTCTGCTAGAGGAATGACATGACAGGACACAAACAATCCAGGAGATTACTGGAAAGTGTCAGAGATGATACAGGAGATTCTGGGTGAGCTAGTCAGAGGTGATGCAGAACTGGATTGGCTTTTCACAAATTAGGAAGACCTGACTGGGAATACAATAATCAATGCCAGCCTTAGGTGGAATGGCCATGGACTAGTACAGTTCAAGATCCTAAGTGAACAGAAGGCGGCAAGCAGGACATTACAGACTGGACTTAAGGCAAGGGTAAACCACCCCTGATCAACCTGATTGCCTTCTATGGTAAAATGACTGCACTTAGGGACAAGAGAAGATAGAATTTGTCATTTATCTCACTTTAAGCAAAGCTTTGACAACTGGATCCCAAAAAATCCATGCACCCAAGTTGGGATATTACAGTGCATGCAGATGGGTGGACAACCAGATGGGTAAAAAGCTGCTGCTGGATGATGGGGCTCACAAGGAATCAGTTAATGGGTCTACTGCACCTCCCAGTAAAAATGCTGCAGGAGTCTGTAATGGGACCTGTCCTGTTAAACATCTTTATCAATGACCTGGAGAGGCAGTGGAGTGCAAACTCACCAGGTTTGCAGGTGACACCAAACAGGGGCAACTGTGGATATACCCAAGAGCAGGGCTGCCATCCAAAGGGACTTAGCCTGGAGGAATGGCTTGACAGGAACATTATGATATTCGACAAGGACAAATGCAAAATGCTGCAACCCAGAAAGTAAACAGTGCAGGCTGCAGTGATTCAGCCTGGTGACAGACTGACTGGCTGGGGAGGAGCAGGTCTGTCAAAAAGGACGTGGTGGATGGCAAACTGAGCAGGAGTCACTGGTGTGCACAGGCAAAGATAACCAGTGGTATCCTGGGCTGTATCAGAAGCAGTACAGTATGCCACGGGCTGAGGGAAATTACCATCCTGCTTTACCTGGCACTTATTAGGCTGCAGAGTCCAACTTTGAGTCCCTAACACTGGAAAGACATCGATAAACTGGAGCAAGTTCATTAAGGGGCCAACTAGATGATTTGGGCTGAAGCACATCCCCAGTTAGGGAACTAGGCTTTTTTAGCCTGGAAAAGAGAATGTTTTGGGAGGAACCTAAGAGCAGCCTTCCAGCACCTATGCTGAGGCTATGTAGAAGACAGAGCCAGGATCTCTACAGCAAGGACAAGAGACAACAAGCATGAGATAAAAGAGAGGCTCAGACTAAATCTAATGTAAAAAGACATTCCTCCTGAGTACAAATACACACATAGGTTGCCCAGAGAAGCTGTACAGTTTCCATCTTAGAGATTTTCATGACCTGACAGGATACAGCCCTGAGCAACCTGTCTTCTCTCTATATCTGACTCTGCTTTGAGTAGGAGATTGGACTCCTGAGATCCCTTTTGACAGGAATTACACCACGGTTTTATAATAACATTTCACTCACATTCCCTGCGATATTACAAGCTTCTTTCACTAAGCAGCATTCAGACAAAAATCTTCACAGAAAAAAAGGATCATTTCAAGAAGCATCGCAGTTTCTAGTGACAGAAAACAACTAATTCATGTTGAGGAATGCCAGGCACTTTAATTTTTAATTGGTATACATTATTATGGTTGCTGATGTACTCTTTGAGTCAGGGGAGGGAAAAAAGTGAGCACACATTGGTTTCATATATCTGTGTAAGCCAGATGAATCTGGGCCAAAGCACTGGAAAGCCTCATTTGAGATAGGCCAATTGCAGTGCAATAAACATACACCAAAAAAGAAATTTTCCCCAAAATTAAACTAACATGCTATGACAAAAATTACTATACAGATAAAATATCAGAGCACTGACTAAATTGGGTAAGTTAAATCATGGAAAAGGTTTATAAAAATACTCTCTTTGCAAGGTCCTTAGCATAGAAAACTTTAAGAGGGGGAGTTAATTTTGTTTAGAAGGTATTCTTTTAAAACCAAGACATGCTGTTGTGATTACTTCAAATACTGCAGTCCCATATGCCACATCTGACAAAACCACTCAATGGTTAACTTGCATTTTCCTTTAACTACTCATTTCAAGGCAGAGTAGAACAGCAGCATACACGATCTAGAGAGGCTGAGGCTCTCTTCATGCTATGACTCAAAAGAAGTTTCCAGCCAGAACAGGTTCTGCTCCAACAAACATTTATTTTGTGTTGGAAACAGAAATCCATTTGCCTATAACAACATATAATGTGGAGTGAAGAAAGGACAGGACAGGTAGGAAAAATTCCTGTTCATACCACCTTTAACCCAAGCTGCATTTCTGACAGTGCTAGCATGACACTCACAGCACCAAAATGGGATTAATGAGGTTTTTATTATTATTATTAATTAGATTTGCTGAGGATAACAGATTCAGGGAATGCAGAGCAGACTCACCATCACAGATCCAGCTTTGGATCTCTACAGCTGTATGTCTAATACTGCCCTATTGCTCTGTTCTCCACATGGCAGCTTCGCCTATGTAAAGTAATGAAGTGTAAGTAACAGGTCAGTACAAAATAATGGGGCTTTTATGCATGTGCCACATTTCCTCATGGTAGCTGAAAGATTATTTCTTTGTATTTAAGTAAATAGATGCATGTAAGTATTTTCAGGGACAAAAAAAAATGCTTACCATGTATACTTCGAGAGTTGCACTGCTGGCAAGTTGGAGCACAGCCAGACAAGCATTACCTTTCTGTAGCCACTTATATAATTATTTGCAGGATTAGGTTCACAGATATTAATTCGTCATGTAGGCTTTCTGGTCACTGCTGAAACCCACAACAGAAAAAAAGGAATCTACTTTGAATTAAGAAATTATTACAAAATATGAGAGGATTAAGATATCATTCTATATTTTGATGTGAAAATAGATTTATTTTGCTAACTGTTAAACCTTCATTGAGTTATCTTTCAAAAAAAATCTTATTTTCCTGGGTATTTACACTACAGAAGTGTAATTTCCAAGAATATCATAAGAATTCATACCTAAAGAAAATGTATGCAGCTCCTTCTATTTGGAAGGCATATATATGTTTTAGCACATTTTAGGAAAGAATAAAAAAATTTTTAAAAAGTATCTTTGACAGTAATAGTCAGCTCCATCATACAAGGTGGTTTTATTCAGCCTGTATACACAATTTCTGTGCAGGGCAATTTCTCTAGGGAATCAACATCGAAATTCCTAAGTTTGGGAAACTAGTGGGCATCAAATTTGTATCACCTCTGCCTATTCAATAGCTAGAAAAATCTTCAGACAGCTAAATATACCCATAGAAAGTCAGCCTTCATTCACATCGTGACATGCATTTAAGTCCTGGAGACATGAATTCTAGCTTCCTAAAGAAGTGAAGTTTCACTGAGTTAAAAACTACTGAAAAGTGCCTAGCTGGAGGTTAAAATACCATTTCTTGCAGGAAGTACTGACCTGAGTTTCCCCAGGCATTCAGGTAATAAATACTGAACACTATCTTACCTCTTCTCTCTCACTAAGCGGGAATGGAGGCAACCCTCCGAATGCTGCCCAGGACCAGGAGGCTTAGAGGAGGCAGCCAAGGGTCAGCTACCGCTTCATCTAATTGGAACTAATCTGCATGTGGCACAGCATGGCCTGAAGCCAGGAGCAGGTTTAGCTACACAGATGGATGAGTTCTTCCTGCCTATTCAGATCTTCATTCCCCCCCTCCCCAGCATTCAGCACAGGCCATGATCTGCAGTCCTGTCTAATGATTTTCATGGATCTAGGAAACTGTATGTGCAGGAGACTGCATACCCATTAATATCCTCACTACTTTTAATTGCAATACAGCAGAAGGTAAAAGGACATGGTTAAAATATGTCAGGACTATATAGACACAACATCGGTCTACTTAGATGCGACTTTTAAAGAACTATCAGCTTGCTGACTGATTACTGCAAAAATTAGATGATTCCCCCCACAAGGAAAGAAATTGTAAATAGAAACTAGATTATAGCAGTATAAAGACAATGATGTAAACATTATCTACAAAGACTAATTATACAAGACCAAGTACTTCATACTACTTTTCATCCTGAACATTTCTCAAATGCTGTTTGCCTATTCAGATGAGAAAACTAAATGACTAAGATTTAATATTCTTAGTGCATGACCTAGTTTCCAGTCCAGTGCCCAATCTACTACAGTATTTTGTCTCTCTTGATGAAGCAGAGCTCACTAATTAAGAGGGGAAAATGTGGGTACTCATACGCATTACACAGTTCTGAAGTAAGACAAAGAAAGCTTTTAAAGATTTGTCAAGTGTACCTCAAAGCAAACCAGAAAGGGTGTCTGTCAGCCACACACCCTGTTTAAATTGCTGCTGGTACATTACAACTATATATGATGCTTTTTTATATTCATGTATTCTTCTTACCTTTGTTTTACCCACTACTCCTTACTGCAGCATAGTTAGAGGAATTGGTAATTACAGAACCAGAAGAAAGTTACTTCTTGCCATAAACTACACAAAAGTAAGAAGTTTAGGAAATAATTTTAGTTTGAAGGATGAGTGTCTTTATCCTTGTAGCAGGTTGGGTTTGTAACCGGGCAGAAACACCAATTCAGTGTAGTGGTTTGGTCCAAGATACTCATTACTGTTTACCTTCTGTGAGATAAGAATTAGGAGAAACGCAAAGCAGGCACCAATCTTGAAAGAATATAAAGAAGTTTATTAACAGACCTAAAAGGAGGAAAAAAAAAAAAATCATACCACAGCTTCAGAACTCTTCTCCTTCCCCCACCTTTCTCCCTTCTCCAAGTGACAATGTAAAAAGACAACTCTTCAGATGTTTAGTCTGTTTACCACTTCCATAATAACCTTGTTCAGTCCGTTTAGGAAGAGGAGTCTCTCTTGCCCATGCTATGAACACATTATCACAATGAGACAGCCACCCACTTCCAAATAACTTTGTTCAATCCATTAAGGAAGAGGAGTCTCTGCTCACATGTGAGTCCCTTCCCCCAACTTGCAGCTTTTCCCACAACTGCTTTTGAGGGTCCACTCTTGAAGTTTTTGGGGTACAATTTTAAGGCTGAGCCGTTCAGTAACAACAGTTCTTTTCACCCATCTCTGGGAGCATTTCATCTCTAAGAACAGAGGCCCTTCTCCTTCCCTGGGAGCAAAGGGTCTTCCTCATCTTCATCTTTAGGACTATCTCTGGGAGCATCTCTAGGAACTGAGGTTTTCTCTTTTCCCATTTGGAGCAAAAGTCCTCATTGCTTCCATCTCTCCCTGTTCAAACTTCTCATGAAATTACAGCTGTGTCAGTATCTGCCTATCTCAGCACAGGTGCTTTTGCTCACAAGTTGAACACTCCACCCCCCATACCTTCATGGAATTACAATGGGTACTCTGACATCTCATAGCTTTACAACAGAATTTCAGCTTTAAGCATCTCCTCTTCTCCCTCAGGTTTTCAGCTCTTCACAGCAATAAAAGGGTTAATCTCACCTCGGCCTTGCAGCTGGAATTTCGCTTATCACTGTTGGTCACATGATCTCTGCCGGACAGCAGTGCAGCTTCAGCTGAATCTTGGCCACACTGGAGAGGGGGACCCGGCCGTCTGCCCACAGCAGGGCTATGGGGGGCGTTCCGTGGGTGGAACAGGGCCCATCGGCTCCAGGATGGCCATGGCCCGGACTGGCCTGGGCCGAGCAGGGGCTGGGCTGGGCCCGCTGGCCCCCGCACGGGGCCTGCAACCACCTGTCCCAGCACCAGAAACGAGACAGAGAGGCTCTGCCTCGGAGTTTCCTATTCTTAAGTGTGAATCACAGAGGCAGTCACAACTTTAAGTGGTTTAAAGAATTATCCATATTCAAACTGGCCAGCTGATAGGTTCTGTCAGGTCACAGAGGAAGCTGTAAGCACCCCTTTGTACGAACATCACTTCCGGGCCTATGCTTGCTAACCCATGACAATCCTACAGAAATATTTCTTTTCCCAAGAATTACACCTCAGAAGTAAGCACTCACTTTTTATTTCCTACTTAGGGTTTATCTCTGTACTCCAAGAAGCACAAGAGCCCAGTACCACAAACAGCCTGGCAGGAGCGCAGAGGCTCCAGTTTCACGCAGGCTCCTGACCTGGAACACTTTTGCTCTTACAGCAAATGTAACACCAGTGGCTATGAGACAGAGCCACACTGGTTATGTTTCCCCAGGTAAGATGCAAAGTGAGACGCTCTACTTTTTCTGAGCTTAGATAAAGTGTTCCTTTCAAGCAGCTGCTGAGGATGGGTGCTGCAAGACCTCTTTGTACTGCAGTACAGTAAGATACCTTTTCTGATACCTCTTTACAGAGAGACCCAGATTTATTTATGTCCTGGGGTGATGTTATGAAGCCGCTTTATTCCTTAACCGTCTGCTCAATGCCCAAGGATGCTGTGCCTTTAAGATGGACGCAGGGGCAGGGGCAGGGCCAGAGCCACAGGGCCGAGTGCGGGTCGGTTGAACGGTTCAGCCCAGCAGCTCGGGGGGCTCAGGAGGGAGCGCACCAGGAGCGCTGTGCTGGTTTTTTGTTTCCTTTGTGTTCCAGCTAGCTGGCAAAAGGTTCTGTTGGGTTTTTTTCTTGTTCTTTTTTCCCTTTCCTTCCCCTTGCCTCACTGCCTCCCTTCCCTCCTTGCCGGTCTGGGGAGCCTGCGGGGTAGCCCCGGCAGGCCTGCAGGGTGGCCCCAGCTGGTCCGAGCCTGCGTGTCTGTTCCCTCTCCGGGAACTTGTTGTATTTTGAGGGGTTTTTTTATCCTGTTCTACCCTGTTTTGTTCATGTGTTAATAAACAGTTTGGGGTTTTTTTCCCCACTTTCACTTCATGTGACCCATTTGACTCACTGACAGAGGAAAAGGGGAGGAACACTCATTCTGGAGTGTTTCTGCCTGAAGTTTTGTCTCAAAACCCGAGACAATTTACTTATTCCCACCTACAATCGATGCATTTAGTTCAACCACTGCATTGTGCTAAATATAAGAATCCGCATGCTCTATAGGAATTAAAAAACATAACTCAGAATTAGCAAGCTCTTTTTCTACTTGACCCTTGACTGACCTAAAAAAGCAGGCAGATGCCAAATCCTCTATTACATGAACAAGAGTAATGCTTTGTCCAGATTTCATTTACAGAAGCAATGCAATTGGTAAGCCTCAACCTTAGGGAATCTATCATGAACTCCTGTCTTCACAAAAAGCAACAACACAAAAAGAGATAAACCACACTGATTTTATGCTCTTCCAAGACTATAGTAAATCACAAATTTGCATCACTGAACTTCAAAACACTCCTGGGACAGAGGCAACTTGAAACAAACGCAGATGCTGTCTTGGAGTTGAAAGGACAACTGTCCCACATGAGCTCCACAGAAAAGCAAGGGAAGAATTTCAGAGTAACCTTTGGAATTAACACGTCAAGCAGTCACTTAAAACATATGATCTGAGAAAGACTGAAAAGACTGGACAGACATAGGAACAAACTGCTGCCAAGATCTCACTCCTGCAGAAGGTCCAAGAGCCTGAATCCCAATCCCCTCAAAGAAGGCTCTTCATTCTTCTCCAGCCCTTCCTCCTAGAACATGACTTTTAACAGTGGCTTATGCCTGGGCAAAACCAAAGCTACACAAACCTAACGACCCTAGGGAATTACTCAAATTACTGCTACAGCACAAAATCAAAACTTCAAAATGAATTTTCACAATTTTTTCTATTTTCCTGTAAATAGCAGCAGATAAATTTGCCTTTCAATAGCAGAGAATCAAGTCAAATTAAACCAATGTTAAGTGCTTTGGCAAACTCAGTTATTCATTTTACTTGGACAATATTATATTTTTCTATTCTGACTTTTATCTGTACCTACTGAACTCTTTTTTACTGTTTAGGTAAAGAGGCTTTACTGTCTGTTTCGTAAATACATCCCACACACATAAACCTGCTTTGCAAAGTCAGGTATCTGGAGGATGAAATCCAGTAAGTCAGCTAGACACCAGTACTGTAAATGTTATAGCATGCTTCATAATCACCACTATGCGCTCCTTTCCAGGATTGACTTAAGGCAATTTTTTTTTCTTGGTCATTAAAAAGCCAGAATTATTTTTGCCTTGTGTCTCTTACCTCTTTCTTGTGGAAAAAAGAATTATGTATTTCAAAATAATTCTTGTTCTTCTCATGCAGAGCAGTACTATCTAAACTCCATGCCAAAAGCAAACTTTAAAAGGTATCACTCACAGGGGACAAGAGGAAGAAAACTAAACTGTGATATCCAATCTGAACTGGATACCAAAATGATTTCATACCTCATAGCACCTACTCTGTTCCAAAGATAAACACAATTCATTAATAAGACAGATGAATCTTAAATAATAACAGAAGACTCAAGACTGCATCTATTTAAGCAAAGTTACATTGACCCAAAGGCGTTTTCAATTTCTCAGACCACTTGTAATGATAAGAGAGATAAGAAGCAGAACAGTGATTTAGTTTTAATATTAAACTTCATTTTTTGAAAAGATTTTTTTCTAAGCCAGAAATGGGTAACAGCTGCTACTCAAACAATGAAGTAAAAACCTAAGTATAAGCATGCAATGATAAAATACATACCTGCTCTATGCCTCATTTATATTTTAGGACTGACGAATGTGCTTTCTGAGCTCTCTCACTAGACAACTACATCTTGACATATTTCCACATCTTTGGCTGAAAGTCACAAGTATTCAGATCATAAGAGCTTTTTTTTCTTCAGTTCTATGTTACGTGTTCTTTATGTATATAAAAAGTGTTTACTCCATGCTTCCTTTGCTTCCTCTAAACTGTAAACAAATTCAGGTCCTGCTCAGAGTATTGTTTCACACAGGAATAGGCACTAACAGTATTCAAGTAAATTACACTGATTTCAACAGAATGTACAGAGTGCCCTGCAAGGAGTGCCTCCCGGGTACCCCGTGACCTCCTTCTGCTAAGGCAGGATTTTTGCTTCCGGAATTATGCAACAAATTACTTTAGCAAAGCTTAAGACCAAAACATGTTTCCTTATGCATGCAATTCAGGGGTTATTTTTTTTAACTCCTAAAATACTCTATACCAAGGGATATGCATAAGTAATTTTCAGACAAAATAAAAGATCTGTTTTAAACAGAAACAAATCTAGCTTTCTCCACAGCATTTTTTTCCACTGAAATCACCCAAAGAGTTGGACTATTAAAGTCATCTTAATTAAACATAAAAGGAGATACTATAAGATTCATCACTTTAAACAAATTAGTCAGACTAGCCAAAACCACTTACCTTGCAAACTATGACTATTTCAACATTTCTTTATAAACTGGCTGCTAGGAAACAAGCTTTAGAAATCTATGGAGGATAAAGGAGCTCAAACTCTCCAAGTGACAATGGGTTGGTTTTTTGGGTATTTTTAAGGATTAATGCGCCAGGGCTAATTTCATGCCAGTTTTGCAGCAGCTTCCCCTCTTGAATCCTTCTACCATTCGCCATTCCTTCTACCATTACACTACGAAAACCAGTATTAGAATCAGGTTGTTAGATCTTTCCCTAGTACCTCCTACACAAATTTATCATCCTCATAAAAGCCATGAGCTTATCTGTGAGTATGGTGTAGCCCTTAGGTTTCCCATGGCTGGGAGATCCTGTCAGTTGCAGCTCCTGGAGCTATCTGTGATGTGCGTCACACTGACAGTCCTTTGAGACAACCTTAAAATTCCTACTATCTTGCTGCATGTCATGAAATCAGAAAATTAGATATAATGATAACCCAACACATAATTACACAGCAATTTTCCTATTTCTCTGGAAGCATATAATTTCATTCTAGAAAAAAAGAAAAATATAAATATTTCTAAAATGTAAGTTCATGGAGGTTCAGTATAAATATGCCTGACAGCAATCATTTACTTCTCAATTAAAGGTATAAATTTGCTACTGAGGGGAGAAAGGGGAAGGTAAAGAAATGAGTGCCTGACATAGCAGTTTAATCTATGCAGGCTTCATAGGGTGAATAGTAACAAAAATTATTCAATTTATTTTGACAATTTCTTAAAGCACCTATTAGATGGCTTCCCCTATCTTCCTTGACTTCATCCATGACTTTGATTTTTTTTTTTTTGAAGATGAACAGACATACAACACATTCCACAGAGAGCTTGCATAGTTGCAATTTCAGAACCACAAGTCACTTCATAGGTTTTGAGAATAGGACATCAACACTAAATAACACTTAATATATCAGTTGGGTAAGGTAGATTTCTCATGACTGCAAGCCCTTCGAGAAAGCAGTGCTGGTGCCTGTGTGCAATACTCTTCTCCCTGAATGGTATGGCAGAACATTCTAGTGTCAAGCTAAATTCATCCTCTGCCTCTGACTAGAAACCATCAGCATCTTTATTTAAATATTTGAATTCTATGTCAAGTAAAACGCCTGGGAGCACCAAAACCTTTCCCCAGTCTCCTGCAATTTAATGCATAGTCTTGCTACTTCTAGCTGTCTGCGGGGAAGTTTATTCCTATCCTAGTTTGTAGATACATGGTTGCTGTGTCATGTTTGTCTGCAGTTTCCTGTACAAAATTTTGGCTACCATGTATTGCAAATTGGTAATCCTACCCACATTCTATTGCCTTTTCCCTATACCAGATTTAGCTCCTTGATGTTGTGTTAAACCAGACAATAGAGATCATTTCTGTAAAACTATTCCCACTCATGGGCCAGGCCTGGTCTGGGCACAAAGTACAGAAAAAGTATCTCCATGACTGACAAGAACATTCAAACAAAGTTTAACTAATGGCCTACTACTAACAAACTTTATTATTGTATAACCAATCTCATTAGACAGGCACACAAACCAAGTGTTATTTCTGTTCTTTTCTGCCCTTTCCCTGCTAGTCTTCCAGCCATGATGAGCCACAGAGCATACAGGCAACCTCAGTACATTCTCTCCAGCCAGGGCAGCACAAATGACACCTTACACGAGCTCTTCAGATTTGCAGGGAGGACAAACCACTTGCTACTGTGGCTGAAACCCCAGGATCACGTCCTCCACTAAATGATGCTTTGGAACCTTCTTCGAAGCAGCTGTTCCACTGTAAAATTCTCAACTATAAACTGGAAAAAATCTTAGTGAAGGACCTAATTGAAGGGTATTAATACTCTGTTTCAGACCTCCATCAGTAATGGTATTTAGCACACTGGCAGTGGCCACTTAAGACATCAGAGCCTGGAGCAAGGAGACCTTTGGCATGAAACTCTGCATCAACCCCTGCAGGCATGGGGAACAGCAGCCAGAAGCAAGTAATGAATGAAATACACAGCCCACCTGAGCAGGCAAGAAAGGAAAGCATGACAAAGCAAAGATGGCACATTTTAACCTCCAGTCATGGGTTAATAAGAAACATTGTTGTCACACACAGTTCTCTTCCTCCTCCCATTCACAAGCAGGGCTGAGGGGAGAGAACCTTGTGCCTCCTACAGCCGCAACTTCTATTTTTTTCAGCAACAGCTTGATACAAAACACTGGTTCAGCAGAATTGGACATATAAAGTGCAGAACGCAAAGTGAGAACTTCTGTACTCCAAGATATGCTTTCTGCAGACAGCACAAATACTCTCTGCAATTTATTTTACCTAGACAGAAGTAGGTACTCTGTGAACTCTACTCCTATTTATTGTCAGCATCCATAAGTAAGATTAAAAAAACAACACTCAAGATCTCTGGCCAGCATCTCTGTAAAACTTAGCGTAGAAAGGCACATTTAACCCATTTTAAATACAGAGATCCTGCCTACAAGGTTCTCTGTGCCAGGATTAATGTTTCTATTCAAATAGCATTTATAACCAATGGGCATAGGATTCCTCAATCAAAAGTAAAAACGTCAATTTTGTATTCAACTACTGAAGCTCACAATAAAATTACACAACTGAAAATTGTTTTTAATGCCTGAAGCAGCTTTGCAGCAAAACAATTCCAGATTTTAGCTTCCTCTGACAACTTATACCACTATTCAGTTGCTATTACTGCTATATAGCTTACTGCATAACTTCTTCTTCATTTTATTTGCTTTTAATTCAAGTCACAGAACTTTGTTCCCAACTCGCTGTCTCAGCACTCTATTTCATAACTGCAAGCAAAGAACTGGAGGCCAGCAGGCAGAAAAGAACATAACACCAACCACAGCTACTTACCTACTAGGTCAGGAGCAAAGTATTGGAGGCAATGAACACTGTAAGCTGTATACGTTAAATAGAAGAAAGTGATAAAATAATCTGATTTAAATACTTTGTGCTTTTTCCAAGACTTTGTCCTTATTAATAGTATGCAAGACAAACCTGTCAATGCACCGACAATCAACTCCAGCCAACAACTAATGTCACTTAGCTGAGAACCTGCTAAGATCCAGGGGCATCACATCTGGCAGATGTAAGGATAAAACACCAATGCAATTGCGGGTGGGATGGACACTGGGAGCTCTCAGATATTCAGCAGCTCTATCAGACAGTCTGTTCTGAAATCCTCCAGCACTTTAGTGCAACGTGAATAAGAGGAAAGAAAAAAAGAAGGAGCAACAGTTCACAAGCACATTATACTCAGCAAGGATGATAGCAGTCATGCAGTAGAGGAGTTAAAATTAAATCTGGGGAGGAGAAAGAGTCCTCCAGCACTCAGATTTAATAGCGTCCCTTATTTACTGCTCACTGAATTGCTCTGCAAGAATACAAAAGCAGCCTGGAAACAAAGCATTTCTCCAATGGCAAAGTTTCTCAGTCATGGAAGAGTTTACACTTGGCAACTAACACAGGCTATTGGGAAAGTTTTCTATTAAAATGCATGTTTGTCTATCTTTACACTGAGATTCTGGAAATAAGCAGCTTATTGGAAAATATGATTTGCTTAAATATTAAAAGGTAAAGAATTAAAGATGCAACTGTAATGTTAAACTGTTTGCATGCTTTAAGATTGTAACCTTGTCCACTGAATAAAGCATAAATAAGATTTACAGTAGGGAAAGAGCAAATTACTTCCACACTTCTGTAGTTCATCAGCTTAAGGAGCATACAACTCTCAGCCAAATCTATTCCAGTGAAAAGAAGTGAAACTGTGTTTGTTTTCCTTGTAATTGCTATTTACAATGTGTTGGTTGCCTGAGGGAAAAGGACAGACAATTACCAGAAAGGTTCTAAATACACTTTTAAACACTAAGAGCCTAAAATTTCAGACAATAAACTGAATTACAATTACTGTCCATAGACTTGGACACACATCCTCAGGTAATTAAATTCAGTCTGTTACAATCCACTGTTTGTTATGACTTTTGATGTATCACTGCTGCTGAGATGGCACAAACCACTCAGGAACCCAAAATGCTTTACCGAGGGATGGGGGGGGTGGGAGGGGGGAGAAGAGGAAGGGTGGTGTGGGTGTGGAAAGTGAGGGGAAATAAATCACAAAACCACCAAATATTTTTTATTGAACTTTCTCCCAGTGAAGGTTGGACATGTTTGTGACAAGCCATGAAGGTTAAGTATAAAAAGTGATGGATGAGCGTGCAGAAATCCAGTTTTCTTCTTGTATGAGTGGGGGACTTAAACAGAGCACCTAAATGGACATACAGTTTTGGGGTTGGGTTTTCTGCTTTGGTTGGGTTTTTTTCTTTTTAAATCTAGCACTTATTTCTTCTTACAACTGTTTTTAAGATGTTCAAGTATAAATGGTTCCATGTAAAATTTTCAACTTGTCTGAGAACAGGAATATGTTATTTGATGACACAGGCCCCAAGCTTCCACACGCTGAAGCACAATTCAGTTTTACCTGGTTTACAGGGTATCTGTCTTAAGAGACCCTGAAAACATAATTTGCCTTCTTTTCCTACAAGTCACTGCTAGACACCACTATTTAGTACTTTTAGTCTACTTTTGCCACATATGTGCAAATAGGCCTCTTAAAATTGGCACCATATCCAAAAGAAAGTGCTGATCCTAAGAAATTGCAACTCGTCAACAGGGCCAAGATAGCAGAAAGTTCTGGCACCTTGCAGGACTGCAAAAAATGCCTGTACTTTAGAATCATTAAGGCAGATATTTTATCTACTTCACATTGAATTCTCAGCAACCTGATGCTTGTTTAACAGCCTTGGCAATAGAAAGTGAACTGGGAGTAGCAGCTTCCATGTGTGCATGCAAGCCTATCAACACAAGCTATCAAACTGACAACCATGTTGGCAGTCCTCAATATATTTGAATTTAGTGCACCTACACAGAATCAAATACATATTATTATACATATTAGGGTGTGAGTGTATATACATATATTAGGGTGTAATACATCTACACCCACAAAAACATCACCTGTCTCAGTCAGAAAACTGGATTACCTATCCTTGACCCGACCAGGACCAGACTCTTCTCACAGGCACGAAGACCAGATTTTTCAGCTGAGCATTTCTAACATGGAATTCTGTTCACTGGGTGGATGTGGCTGGTAATGAACAACTACCTCTTCCTGCTTCTCTGCTCTATAGTACCTATGTGCTATACCACAGCTGAGAGGGTATGAAAGAACAAAGCCTAACCCAGAAAGTGCACTGTGCTAATCCAACAAAGTTGTCTGATCCTCACACGGGCCATTCACTTAAGAGCTGGACTCAATAATCCTCGTGGGTCTCTTCCAACTCAGAATATCCTGTAACTAACTCTTGTCTCCTGTAACTTAAAATCAAGCAAAACTCTCCCTCTTTAGTACCTCATCTGTGACGACCCACCCTTACAGTATGCTGTTGAGAGGCAAGATGATGGTGTGTGAGGGGAAAACCATAGCAATGAGCCTGCCGCTGACTGCCCTTTAGTCAATGCATTTTAGAACAGGCCCCTTTTTATTTCTTAAAACAAGGTGAGTTTTCTATTGGGTTGGCTTTCCTGGTTATGCTGAATCACACATTTTCCATTAATATTACAGCTGCTTAAAAGCAACCCCAAGCAAAACAATCTCTCCTTGGTTTCTTCTTGGGAGTTTTATATTTTGGTTAATTTTCCTTTAACCTGACCTCAGGAGACCTTCTCAGGCCTACACACAGACTTAAGACAGCCTCTAAGGAAACTCTGTAGTCAAGCACCAAGACTAATAAAAGCACTATTCATCTAACTAATACGTGGAGCTGTTAGTGACGAGTCAACCTATCCAGTAAAACTAGAGACATAGTTTTTGTCAATTTATCCAACTCAGCAATAAGCAAAATGACTGCATATACATTCTAATGGAGATATACAAGTCAGAGCACCATTCCAGGTAATGTGCAAGATGAAATTTGGAGGCAAGAGTCTGACCAAGGCTTCATGTGCTAGGTGTGGTTTATTATCTACCTTAACCATTTTTCATTTTGGCAGCAAGTTCAGGGCTTGTCATGCCAATTTAATTATTTTACTATTTGAACTTTGCATCTTTATCAAGGCAATTGTGCAAACACTTGTCTACTCAGCTTTATTTTTCCCAGATTAGTTTTACACATTTAGAAAGTTTGATCAAGCTGAATTACCATTCTTAAGCAAACTAGGAATGCACCAAAAGGTTTTGCTGTGCTATAGCATCTCTTAGAAAAGCTGACTGCATTTGCTGATGCAGAGCGGGGAGGAAACTGCAGTTGCATTTTAGAGCTCCAAGAGGAATAGTGGTGATAAACACATTTTCCACCTGCCAGGGGAGAAAACGCAGGACAGCACCAACAGCCACTTTTGTCCGCAGGAAACGAGGTGGGGCATCAGTGGAAAAGAGAACTGGAAAAGAAGGAAGGTACCGGGAACACACAAGCACGGCAGCAGGAACTCGCATCAGAGCGGCGTAACTTTCAGCAGCATCCTCCTCCCCGTGCTGCTGCTGCAGCAGCGCCTCTCCCCTGGGGGCTACCGCGGGGACGGCTCCGCGCCCCGGGCCCGGTGGGGCGGGCGCGGGCAGGGCGCTGGCCGCCCCCCGCCGCCCGAAGGAAGAGGAAGCGGTGCCGGGCCCGCAGGAAGTGCCGCTGCCCCGCGCCCGCCGCCCCCGGCCCGGAGGCCGCTGCGCGGGGGCGGCCCGGGCGCTCGGC